>NW_024412413.1:50542258-50584952 GCF_014898765.1 Herpailurus yagouaroundi
GGAAAAAAAAAAAAAAAAGGTTAGAGTGGGAGAGAGCCAAAGCATAAGAGACTGTTGAGAACTGAGAGCAAACTGAGGGTTGATGGGGGGTGGGAGGGAGGAGAGGGTGGGTGATGGGTATTGAGGAGGGCACCTTTTGGGATGAGCACTGGGTGTTGTATGGAAACCAATTTGACAATAAATTTCATATATAAATAAAAATATATATATATTCTAAATATATAAAAGTATATATTTTTAAATTTTATATATATATATATATATATATATATATATCCTGTTATTTACTTTGCTCATAGATATAGCTGAAAGCAACACAAACCAACTTCAGTTGATCAACCGGAAAAGGATTTTATGATAAAAATATTATGTAGCTCACAGAATTGTGAGGAGAGCTGGAATCCAAACATACAACCATAGTTGAGTCTGAACTTACGGGAACCATCTAAAGCATGCATCAGAACCAGCCTGATGAGCAAACTGTAACTTCTGCTGCCCACTGAGCACCGGAGGAAATCCCTAGGCAAGCTGCTCCTGATTACTGGATGCCTCTGCTCCCATCAAAACAAACAAAATGGACTCCTCCCAAAGCTTGTTTCCTTAAGTTGCTTGTTTTTAAACCAAAGAGTCAGGAGCACGTGACTCGTTGGCAAAATGTAGTCCCAGAGCTTGTGTCTTAGCTGCAAGGAAGTCTGGGAATTTGAGTTTTCTGGATTCTGCTCTGATGAAGCCAGGTCCATGTGGCTGCCAATTTCTGAAACATCCTGAGAGTATTTGGAAGGTGCTGGGTAGCTTGAAAACATGACAGTTATGCACAGCTGGGATACATTAAAAGAAGATAAACAGAAGTCCTGCTGACCACAGCTCAGAACATTGCATTATTCTGGTGGTGCCAGAAGGCAAGACCTGACAGCGGATGGAGTATTCAAGTGTACCAGCAGGCTAGGTGTTAAATTTCGTACCAGTGTAAATAGTTCAAGAAAAATCCCCTGCCCCAGCACAACATTGCTCAATCTTATTTAAATTTCAAGTCTCTCAGCAAAACCCCTACGGGCATAATATGGAGATACGGGGTTTATGATCAGAGGAGATGACATGAATAAGCCTAACTCTGTTATCTTTACACTGTAGGCTGGGGATGGGGGTCCCCTGCCCACCAGTTCCTGTCTCGTGGCAGAGTGCGATCCTGAAGACAAATAATGATAATGATGCTGCTGATGATACTGATACTTCCTGATAGTATGTGCCACTTTTTAAAGCACTTTACACGTATTAGTTATTTGAAATCTTTACAACAACCCTATGAGGTAGATAATATTACTCTCTGATTTTACGGTTGAGGAAACTGGCACAAAGCGGCCACATAGCTAATAAGTGCAGTGCTGGCATGGGGACTCAGGTATCCTGCCCCTAGATCTGCTTTCCTAAGTACTGACAGATGGGGATTTCACTCGGTGTCTAGGTGGTTGTGATTGCTCCTGTTTGAGTGAATTCCAGGAATATATAGCACTTATATATTAACTAGGGAGAAAAATGAAAAGTGTTCTGAAACAATTATCACAGGTTTTCCTAAGATGATTGTGTCTGGAAAAAAAAAAAAAAGGAGAAATGGGTGAGAAACTGCAACACTGTCTAATTTTTTAGGAGTCTGCACTCTGGACCCTGATTCCCAGGAAATCCTTCTTCCTCTACTTACAACAATTCCAGTGGTAGCTTTCCAAGATTTTTGCCTCTTTAATGCTCACCTCAGTGCGGAGAGGTTGGTCATTTTTACACATGAGAAAATGAGTGTCAAGGTTATGTTATGGTCAAGATCACATAGACCATCGATGGTAAAAATCTAGGCTTTGAATGCAAATTCCACATTCTCAACTACCGTGTAAGCTATACAGTGAAGGTTCTCAGTGAAATGCAATATAGTGAAATGCAATATATGAAATGCAATGTAGTTCTTCCTTATCTGTGGGGGATACATTCCAAGACCCTCAGTGGATGCCTGAAACCACGGAGAGTACTGAACCCTAATATGCTATGTTTTTTCTTATACATACCATACCTATGGTAAAGTTTCATTTATAAATTAAGTACAGTGAGAGATTAACAACAATAACTAATGATCAAATAGAACAATTATAACAATATACTGTAATTAAAGTTATGTGATTGTGGTCTCTCTCAAAATATTTATTGTACCATACTCACCCTTTTTCTTGCGATGATGTGAGGTGATATAATGCCTATGTGATGAGATGAGACGAGGTGAGGTAAATGACTCAGGCATTGTGACTTAGTGTTAGGCTACCATTGACTGACCTTCTGATGATACAGAAGAAGGAGAATCATCTGATTCCACACCGCAGTTGACCACGGGTAACTGAAACCATGGAAAACAAAATCCCAGATAAGTGGAGATTACTGTTTCACACAGCAAGACAAGGCCAGAAAACCACAGTGACAAGGAGACCTGATTGGTGTATAGTCTTTGGAAATGGCTTGGCTGTTTATGAAATGGCGGCATACAAAGTCCATGACTTTAAATTCTAGTATTTATGACCAGTTTACATCCTGTTGGTCATGTAGCAATCTTTCCAGTCTGATAGCGCTTGCCAGGAATCCTATCAAGAAGCATGAACTCAAATGCTCTTCTTTTTTTATTTTTAAATGTCTATTCATTTATTTTGAGAGAAAGAGAGGGTGCGCATGCGTTCAAGTGGGGGCAGAGAGAAAGGGAGACAGAGAATGCCACGCGGGTTCCATGCTGTCAGCTGTCAGCGTAGAGCCCTGCGTGGGGCTCTGTCTCGCCCGTGAGATCATGACCAGTGTCAAAATCAAGAGTCAGGCACTGGACCGACTGAGCCACCCAGGCACCCCTCAAGTGCTTATCTATGCCCAAATTTGGCTGACCTTACATAAGAAATAACTTCTGCAGTTAGACGAGGTGCATTTGGTGAAACCCAGAAATAATTGGAAAAAAAATACTTCAAAATCAGAACTGCAGAATATAGCTAATTTTAGCCTGGTATTTGTAAACCTTTGTATTAGACTACACAGATGTGCTTTTTATTGCACCAAGAAATGTTTTGTGGAGGAACAACATTGCCCTGTAAAAGATGAACATAAAAAAGATGTAGGATCTATCTACATAGGGCACATGGCTTTGCCAAACATTCCTTCAACCTAATTTTTTCAACCGGGTCCACTTCCTAAGGTGAAATTCCCAAGCCTGCATCCTGTTTATTAATCCTTCTATGATTTAAAAGGCACCTTAGAAGTGCCTCCCTTTGAGGAGCCTGGGTGGTATGTACATATCTTACCCCCCTAACAAGGCTTCTAGCTTTTAGCAAGGGCTATTTCTGATTCATTTTCTATGCCCTGATAGCCTGGCATACTAACCTGTACTTAATAGACACTCAATATTTGGTTGAATCCGCCCCTGCCCACATCAGGAAGCTGGGTGGACAAGTAACTGTGGTTTCTGTTGGGGAAAATACTATGCCACTGATTTACTAGAATTCTTTAAGAAACTGACATCAGTTTGTAGCTAAGTACTCGTGGATATACTTTTCCAACTGAATTTTATGGTAATTGGGAGACTGCTGTGTCAAGGGAAGAAAACCGGTTCAAAACTATAAACAAGAAGGATAAGTATATAATTTCTCTAAATGAAAAGGCCCTAGCCACAAAGAGTCTGTTGCAGCTGACCTTAATTAACATGTTAAAAAATATAAATCATCTGGCTGATGAAGCTATAAAATGTTCCAGATTGCAGATAAGAAGTCAAGTTAATGAACATAAATGGCAAAAGAAATCGGCAAAGAGTTGAGTGGAAGGAAAAGTGACAGATGTGCTCCATTGAAGACAAGTACAAACTAATGATTAAAATACAAAAGTATCATATAAGATGACAGACTCTGAGCCATTAGTAACAATTTAGGAAAGTAATAAAGCCCCTAAACTCAGGCATTTTCTAAACACACAGACCCCAAATTTCCAAGTATTATCAGGCAGGTTTTGGAAAACCAAAAGGTATTGTTTTCCTTTTGCACCAAAGCCAGATTCTGTAGCTGTGTCTAAGGACAGACATACAGAGTAGAAAAGGATCCAGAGAGATACACCTAGAGCAGGGTTCTCAACGGCAACACTGTAGGTGGATAATTCTTCGTTGTGGGGTGCTGTCCAGGGCACTGCAGACTGTTCAGCATCATCCCTGCCCTCTACTCACTAGATGCCGGCAGCACACTCCCAGTTATGACAACCAAAAATATATCCAGACATTACCAAATGTCTCCTGGGGGCCAACCTGTCTGGTTTAAGAACCACTACTCTAAAGTGATCAAGAAACTCCCTGGCGACAGATAAAATCTGATAAGCATATGACAGAAATAAACATTCCATGAGAGAGTTCGTGCAAATAGGTATATGTTTACCAAATTTCAGGACTCTGGATGTGGTTGAGGGAGGCACTTTTTTTTTTTTTTTAATGTTTATTTTTTGGAGAGAGCAAGTGAGGGAGGGGCACAGAGAGAGGGAGACAGAGAATCCTAAGCAGGTTCCAGGAGGTCAGAACTCACAAACCGTGAGATCATGACCTGAATTGAAATCAAGAGTCAGATGCTCAACTGACTGAGCCTAAATAACTGTAGAAAGAGGTATGTGAGGGATGTGCTTTCTGTGGGGTGTCTGAAGCATCAGACTTAGAGAGTCCACCTACCAGTCATGCATGAAAGTTCAAGTTCCTGATCTAGACCTCCGGAACCCATATTCTGTAGTAGAATTATGCTGGCAGGCTTCCAGACTCCTCGCATAAGGATAATTTTATAAGTGACAAGTTGTACATTTTGGCCCAATGTTGCACTGTTTCATCCTGAAGTTCCTTGAAACCTCTAAAGTGTATTACAACCACTCCTGGTGATTTATTTATGTCTAGTGTGTCAATTAGACTCAGAACATCGTGTATTCTTAACATTAGTTTGACCTCTCTGCTTCAAAAGATGATTTTATCTTTCAGATCTTCCTAATAACTACTGCAATAAGGACTCAAAAATTTTGTTTAACTTCTGTACTCTTTAGTTCTACCATTTTTTAAGATAGATGATGGCCCTCTCTTCCTTCACCCCAATGATGTTTTGTAGACTTTTCTATTCTTGGGATGGCATAGTAGAAACATTATAAGCTTTGGGTCAAATATATTTGGATTTACGTCCTTGCTATAACTCTGTGTCTTTTGATGTAACTTTTCTACTTCACAAAACTAGAATTTCCTCATCTGTACGGACAGGATTAATAACATTTACATTTCATCGGTTGGAGAAGATTATTGAGGGGACACATAAAATGCTTCCCAAAGATGCCACAGTGAGCTCTCTCCCCACCGTTCATCTTCCTCACTTCCATAATATTTCTAAAGGGAACTCTCCTTCCTTGTCCTCTATGTAAGTGGTGGCTTCTGTTGTTTTCACTGTTTACCAGCACAGATGTTCCCCCCACATCACTTCCTGATCATTCTCATCAACAACATAACCAACATCCCTTCCCCCATCTTCTAACGAGGTGTATTTAATGCGAAATTCTAAGTAATTCCATATCGTACCATTGCTATGGTCTGAATATTGGTGTCCCCCAAAGTTCCCATGCTGGAATCCTAACTTCGAAGGTGGTGGTATTGGGGGCAGGGCCTTTAGGAGGTGCTTAAGTCATGAAGGGTGGAGACTTTATGGATGGGATTAGTGCCCTTATGAAAGTTGTCTTAAAGAGCTCCCTTGCCCCCTTCCACTGTGTGATCACTCACGGTGAAGTCTGCAGTTTGCAACCTGGATGAGGGCTCTCACCAGACCCAGAGCATTTCTGGACTTTTAGGCTCTAGAGCTGTCAGAAATAATTTTGTGTTGTTTACAAGCTACCCTGTCTGTGGCGTCTTGTTATCACAGCTGAAAAGGACTAAGACAACCATAGTTTCCTTTTGTTTAAGTGAACCACAGGTTGGATTTTTAAGCGGTTTGCCTTTTGTTGCACATATGCTGAGATTGATTATGTGGTATTTATTGTTATCCCATCTTTTACTAATCATTGCTTCCTTTTTTCTATTCCTATTATTTTTTCTATTCCTTTATTGTATTAAAATAAAGAATCATAGTCAGTAGAGCATGTGACTCTTTATCTCAGGGTAGTGAGTTCAAGCCCCACGTTGGGCATATAGCTTACTTTAAAAAAACCAAAAAAATAAAGAATCATGTTTTTCTTTTCACATGGAGTTGAAAATTTAGTGTTGGTTAATACCAACTTCTGCATGTCTTTCTATAGAAGGTTTCTGTTTGCTGTTTAGCAGTCTGTATTTGACTTCAAGGACCTTCACTGAACACATGCTGTGTATGAAGCAATGTATTAAGTGCTTTTATATTCATTATTTCACAATTTTACAAAAAGTTGTGAGGCATCTTTATCATGTGAAGTATCTTTAGTACCACATGTGGTTTTCTGGTGGATTTATTTTTATTTAAAAGTGTACACCTACAGAAAATAAGTGTTGTTTCTGCCATTTTCTAAACAGATAACATTATAAATCATAATTCTTTTCAAAGGATGGACTTTAATAATTTTGTTTTTGTTATATATTGAAGGTAGACAAGATAATTATAATGGATGTATAAAAAATAAAATAACATTGTGTATCCACCAACCAGTTTAAAAAACAAACATACGTACGTTTGAAAGCTCTTTGCTCCTTGCCTACCCTTTGTGGGTTCCAGCCCTGTTCAAAGATAATCTTTAATTTTTTTTTTTAACATTTACTTATTTTTGAGAGACAGAGCATGAGCAGGGGAGGGGGACAGAGAAAGAGGGAGACACAGATCTGAAGCAGGCTCCAGGCTCTGAGCTGTCAGCACGGAGCTTGATGCAGGGCTTAAACTCATGGACTGCAAGATCATGACCTGAGCCGAAGTCAGACACTTAACCGACTAAGCCACCCAGGCACCCCATCAAAGATAATCTCTAAATGCTTAAGCTTTATATTTTATAATGTGTAGTGAAAACAGTGATGCATATTGAGGACTTCAAGCTTCCATGGGATCAAATCAATTCACCAGTGTTTGCTTAGGAAAATCAGATTTTGCTCATGGGTTTTTCAGTGCATAATATGAAGTCACTGCTTTTTATTTTTAAAATCATTTAAGAGTGGGTCTTTCTCTTATTTCTTTTAGGCTTTTCATAGAGTTGTAGGTTATTTCATGTGTTTTCTCTGGGCAAAATATCAGCACAAAAGCCACTGAGTGAGAAGTCTGTTGGGAGTAGCAAGTAAAGTCATAAGCCCAGGAGGGGGTCCAGAGAGAATACCAGGCAAAGGAAGGCCTTGGTTCTTTGTTCTTTTCTTGCTTTACATAGAGCCCTGAGCAAAAGTTATGAGTCATGTAAATTTTCTTCCGCAGATTGACAGAAAGAGATGCAGAGTTACATAGAGAAGAAAAGGATTAAATTTAGGAAATGGAGAAAAGTGGGTTGGGGACAAAGGTAGAAATAGGAAAATTGCTGAAGGAGGATGATTAACCAGGAATAAAGGAAGATAACCATGAAGATATGCCTAGTGCTTAGCCTTAAATCTTGCAATTTTGAGGAAAAAATATTTTTATTTCACTCAAGTTTACAAAAGGGAGAGAGAAATTGATTGATACATGGATATATAGAGAGAGATCTATGTGGGTGAGTGGATGGGTGGGCAGATGGATGGATGATAGATCAACAGAGAGATGTGCATCATAATGCACAGGATGGATGAATGATGGGTAATGAATAGATTGTATTACTGACTGCTGTGGATTGAATGCTTGTGAATTCCCAAAATTCGCATGTTGAAATCCTAACCCCCAAGGTGATGGTATTAAGAGGTGGGGCCTTTGGTATGTAATTAACTCATTAGGTGGAGCCTTCATATGTGTGATCGGCACCCTAATAAATGAGGCCCCAGAGAGATCCCTCATCCCTTCTGCCATGTGAGGACACAGAAAAAAGATGCCATTTATCAACCAGGAAGTGGGATCTTTGTAGACACCAAGTCTGCCTGTGCCTTAATCTTAGGCTTTGTAGTCTCCAAAACTGTGAGAAATAAATTTTTATTGTTTATAGGCCACCCAATTCATGGTATTTTATTATAGCAGCCTGAAAGGACTAAGACCTTTTAAACCATATGTGTCAAATTAAGAAGGTGCCTTGGCAGCTAAAAATGAGCTTATTTCTGTCCATGCAATAAAGCTATAGCAAAGCCCTCCTGCTCTATTGAGGTAGTCCTTCTTACTGCCTACCTACTCTTAAGAGATTTTCCTCTTTTGTAGAGGAGAACGTTCTCATTTTGAGAAGAATAATGTCATTCTGTGATTAGAAAAAAGTGTTCTGTTTTGTTTTGTTTTTAGCCGAGAATTTCATCCCAAATCATGATTCAGTCCAAAAACACAAACACTGAAGATTGTGCAGCCAAAAATGTGTTTCTGCTAGTAAAACTAAAGTTAGAATCACCATGAACTTTTTCATGTTGGATTTTAGAGCAATAATCTTCTTTCCATGCTTCTCTGTGCTAAAACATTGAAAGCTAAATTTTCAACTTGCTGCTGGGTTTTTAATCTTACAGTTCCCTAATCCAGATGTTTAATTATTCTCTTACTCCTTTAACATAGCAGATCATTACTTCCGATTTGAAAATTAACTGTAGGTCTGGGACATATACAAACAGTGCTGTTTCTTGGTCACTGATTTTTTCAGGGAGGCTTGGAATTCTTCAGCTTTACAGGTCAAACTTGCATTAGAACATATTTCATTAGAAAAGAGATCTATATAGCACTAAAATTGTAACAAGTTCCAGACAGTGGGCCATGTTTTTCAAGAAATATGCTATAGACAAAAGATTACAACTACAAAAGTTTTATCCAGTAATAATTGTCTGTATTTGATCTGTAGAGTAACAGGGAGCTTGAAAAATGTCAGCACTTTCCCCAAATGCTATAAACAGGCCTTTAAATAACTGTTTTATATACTCATATCATATTATTGATGACCGATCTTTATAGATCTAGTTTAGAACTCAATTCAAGAGCATGTATTGAGTGTCAGGTTAGCATAATAAGTAAAAGATTTATGAAATAGTCTCCGATATCTAGGAGTTTACAGACTGGAGAGATGTGACATGTACTCAAAAAACCATAATATAGTGTAGATGGATGCCATGAAGACTATACCACAAAAAGAGAAAGATTTTCACTGACAGCGGTTGCTTTCAGTGGGAGTGGAGGAGGAGCCCTGAGATCAGGCCAGGATGCAAGAATGTGAAGTGCTTGGAGGGCTGCTGGCTGAAGGAGTCTCTGTAAATAGTGAATATAGTTCATGTAACTGAGTGAGATCTTGCCCATGGTGGTGAGGGAAGAGCATTTCAGTCCAAAGGATCAAAGGTCTCTCTTTTCCTGGTGGTGCAGTGCCCTCAGAATGAAATTCACAAGGCTGGCCCTGGCCTCCCTGACCCCATCTCAGTGCTGTTCAGTGTGGCCCCTGGGTCGCCGCTGGTCTGAGAAGGGCCAGGGGTCTCTGAGGAGATCAATCTAGAAGCTTTCAGAGCAGTAGATGTTACTGTGACATTTATTTTTACTTTTTTTAAAATAATTGATCTGCAGTGGATTGTGAAGAACAGAGAAGTGGTTCTCTATCACAGAGTGAGAAGTGCCGTGTGATATGGTCTTCCCGCTGGTGTGTCAGTGGGGTTCCTCATTGTTCCCTGAACATGCCAAGCAAAAGCCTCTCACCCTTGCTTTTCCCTCTGCTGGAATGCACTTCCTCCATATCAGTATACCTGTCTGTCCTCGCTTCCTCTGGACCTCTGTTCAGATGTCACCTTATCAGAAATGCTTTCCCTGATGACTTAAACAAACCTGCCTTGTCACTCTGGCTCCTAACCTGGCTTAGCTCTCTTCCTGTAAGTGCTTAATCCCTCCTATACAGTTATTGGTTTGTTTACTTACTGTCTGTCTCGCCCTACTAGAAGTCAACAGCACAAGAACAGGGACTCATTTATCCTTGTACAGCACTTCCCCCCCCATCTGCGGTTTCACTTTCCTGTGGTTTCAGTTACCGAGTCAACCACAGTCGGGAAGCAGATGATCCTTCTTCTGACATGTCGTGGGAAGGTCAGCAGTAGCCTAACGCTACATCGTTCGCCTCGCATCCTTAGAGGAAGGGGAGCATACGTTGCAGTAAGATATTTTGAGAGAACCCACATTCCCATAATCTTTACCGCAGTGTTGTTATAATTGTTTTATTTTGATACTAGTTATTTTAATCTCTTACTGTGTCTCATTTATGAATTAGTCTGCCTCGGTTTGTATGTCTGGGGAAAAAAAAGCCCCGATATATACAGGGTTTGGTACTATCTGCGATTTTGGGCATCCACTGGGGGGTCTTGGAATGATGTCCCTGCACATGAGGAGGGACGACTACAGTGTGCATCACCATATGCTTACCGCCTAGGTGACACATAGTTGGCCTTGGTAAATATTTGCCATTTGGACGGATGCCAGGAACAATTGCAGTCAGGCTCGCAATTGCAGGTGTACTTTAGGGAACAGTCAGTAATTTAATTTGGCTAGAAAAGGGGAGAAGAGAAATAGAATTTCAGTTGGCTCTGGTTTCAGTTCAAGTGGTTAGAGTCATATTTTGGTTCTAGACTGCAGCACGTGTAATCAAAGAACATTCTTCTTTTCCTGAGCCGACCAGGTGCCGTCTCGCCATCAAGGATCCTCTTCCTAACCAACTCTAGAGGTGTTTGCTTTGTTTTGGTATTTCAATCTTAGTACCTCCTATTTTAATTTCCATCATCTTACCATGTAAGTGGTTCCTCACAAAACTCCGGTTTAGCTCCCCCTGAAACTGCAGCATATTTGAAGTTCTTGTGGACCCAGAAGAGGGGAGAAATGCTACCCTTATCATTTGTGGAGATGGCGTGCAGGGCCCTTTCCAGCAGGGCTGAGCCCCTCAGGCACTGCTTCTAGCCCATGCAGATTTACAGCTGGGACTCCCCCCCCCCCCACCTGCCCCATGGAGGGTGATGAGGGCCTGTGGTAGGGGTTCAGTGAGGCTTCACAGTTGGAAGGAAAGGTCAGCTCTCTTGGGCCACTGAGGGGATCCTCCAAGATGAGATAAGACAGGCGGATGAGAAATCTGTGCCCCACCTGTGTTCCTGGCCCTTTTGGCATGGCAGCGTTTTCCTTCCAAGAGCCTTGCAGTGCACCTCGGTATCACTAAGAGGAAAGCAATCCATTTATGACTAGCAGGGAAGACATTTTCTGCTTTCAGAGTGGCCTGGCGTACAGATAGCATACATAATTAATATGCCCCAGAAAGCCATTTAAATTAATTATGGGATTGTCCCCCAAGAAGTATGCCATGGAAGGCTGTGCTTTAGGATTTTTAAGCGGGTTCCGGGAGTCCCAGGTTGTTTTTTCCCTCACCATTAGGACTTAGTGACCTCAGGCAATTCACTTAATGTTCTCTAAAGTACGTGTAAGGTATTTTATTGATCCATATTTTATTCATACTTTTCACTCCTGAACCTTAGAAAACCTCCGTAGAGCCATTCTAAGGGTCATTGAGTGAAAGCCGGCACGATAGCACTATCCTTTGAGATCCGCCATAGAAAATTGCTTAAAAGGGCCTGGTTACATATATATTTTTTAACATCCCAAAGTAGATATTTCATAGCACTAATCCTTCTTCATTAAAATGTCTAGTTAAACGTGCACATCTGCTTAATTCTTTAAAATCTATGACTGCCCAAGACGTAAGTGATCAGCTCTTGCAACTGGACTGAGTGCATATTCAGGTAGGAAGTTGTTAAATTATTGTCAGAATTATACCACCTCTGTGATAGAGCAAGTTGCATTTTCCTTGAAGGAAGAGTGCTAGGAAGGTCTTACATAAGCCGTACGTTTTTCTCACTTATTCTGGTCTTGCCATTTGCACTAAGGAATTATGACTAATTTTAGGGTTCAAGAGGAACCCGTGTTCAGAAGTGAATGAGATTAAGAATTTGTATTTTCTACTTAGCTCTTTCTATTTTTGTTTGTTTGTTTGCAAGAGATGCTGCAAAGTATTGTGCACTAATATTTTATGGATTAAGAGTCATGTGAACTCCATTAGTGTCCAAGATACCAGGTTTTTTCTTGGGAGAAAGAAGCAGTTTCTTTTCTTTTCTTTTTTTTTTTTCCTCCGTGGCTGGTATGGAATTTCTGTGTTGAGCTTTTAGTCCTGCATCAATATGCTTATCTCTATAACACTGTTCTACTTTTCTAAGCAGAAAGGGCATAGACACTATACAATATTCTCTTCAAATAAGCCAGTGCCGAACTATAGGAAGTTGCCTTAGTTTGCATAAATCTTTTTGAAAAACTGCAAAAAAATTTCATGTTATTATTCCCAACGGGTTTCCTGCATTTTTCTGCTGTTTAGCAGCTGTCCAGCAGATGGCACTGTGAAGTAACTAGATGACAGCTTTTTTTTTTTTTGTAAATGTGGCTGTGTGCATTTCTACCATATCTATATTTATAAACATGCATTCTGTTAACATTACAGTAGACAGTATGACATGTTTTTGAAACACAAGTGTCTGCGATTTGTAAATTTGTGTCTTGTACTGGCACATTATTATGTAGTATTTCATGATACAAATAAAATAAAACTGTTCATTGTTCCTTATGGAGCTTTTAATCTTTCTGATTATTAACATTAGAGTTCACTTAAAAGCTTGTGCCAATAGGGTAGAGATACATCAGCAAATAATCCCCATACTAATATCATCCTGGGTGCCCCTGCCCTGTGTTTGATTTGAGGAAGGGATGTGGTTGGGCTAAGGGTAACAGCCCTCAAAGAGTTGCTCACAAACAGCTCACTTCATGGAGTATTGTGGCCAAAAAGGAAGGAAACAAAAGGAAACTAGCACCCATTACTCTCAGTGTGTCCTAGAAGCATGGGCCTACTTGGGTGCTTGTCAGAAATGCAGTGTCTTAGGGCTTACCCTAGATGTAATGAATCTGAATTGTTTTTTAACAAGATTCCCAGATGAATCATATGCACATCAAAGTTTGAGAAACATTGACTATTAAGTGCTTCCTCTTAGCTCAGGGTTGATGGGGGGGGTGGAAGGGGGGGGAGGGGGGGTGATGGGTATTGAAGAGGGCATTTTGGGGGATGAGCACTGGGTGTTGTATGGAAACCAATTTGACAATACATTTCATATAAAAAAAAAAAATAAGTGCTTCCTCTTTGAATGTACAGCAGATGTTGAGAGCCTACAGTGTGTCAAGCAGTGCATCCTGGGCTTGGGTTGCAGAGATGGCCAAGTCAGGATACTGGCCATCAGGGGATAAGCGGCATGTTAAACAAATAACCGTAAACAACGAAGCCAATACAGCAATGTAGGTGCTAACAGGTATGTCCTAGTTGCAAGTGTGTGTTTGGTAGGCGTTGGGCTGAGGTTCACATTTAATCTTTTGTTTTGGTTAAGTTTATTCATTCACTTTTGAGAGAGAGAAAGAGGGAGGGAGGGGGGAAAGAGAGCGTGCACAAGCGGGGGAGGGGCAGAGAGAGAATCCCAAGCAGGCTCCACCCTGTCAATGCAGAGCTCGAAGTCATGCATCGTGAGATCATGACCGGAGCTGAAATCAAGAGTCGGGTGCTTCACCAGCTGAACCACCCAGGTGCCCCTCACACTTAATCTTTATAACAACTCTGAGAGATGGAAATTGCTGTCCTGGAAGAGGTAACTATGAAAAGTCATTCAACAGCCAGTCAACGATGAGCTAACACTTAAACCCAGCTCTTTCAGGCTCCAAAGCCCAAGCTTTTTCAATAAACTATATCTTAGAAGCCCAGGCTTTTTCAGTAAATGAGCTATCTGTGTAATCCCTGTTATAGATAACAAAGGAAGGTGTTGCTTTCCAGACCAAGGATCTGAGGACCTTGCATTAAAAGGTAATTTTGGAAAGTTTATAAGTTAAGCACTTAAGAGTGATTTCCCCAATGAGCGGTGGTCACCTAATACCTTGCACGTGGGTCATCTCAGTTCTTCTATCGGGACGTCTGGAGATCCAATGCAGCCCTGCCATCAGGAGGAGGAAGGGGCTGACTGCAGATGGGTGGCCCTAGGGGACTTTTAGATGGAGAATTTGTAACAGAATGGGATTATATTTGCTGAGCTCAGGAGAAGTAAGAATCTGGGTATTCTCTCCCACAACCAGTCAGGTACTGCTTTGTAAATCAGCAGTCGTCCGGATGGTGGTAACACTGAGCCCTGCAGAGGCCACAGAGCACGGTTTTTAGGAATTGCCCCAGACTGACACTCATCTCTTCAAAACAATTCTCAGGGATTAATATGGTTTTAATTACCTACACTTATATGAGCCTGGCTGTTTTATCTAAGTTCATTGATGAGTCTCCCACAGAGAATGGAATTAGACATCTCAATAAGATAAGGAAATTATATCTATTTTTTGTCACTGTATGTGGGAGGATTGTGGTTGAGTCTGAGAAAATTATTTCCTTCAGGGCCTTTTATCCTTTTGTATTATCATTTATTATTTCACATATTATATCCACCTGTAAGCAAAACTGAATATTAAATTTGAATCACGGTTTAGAAACATACATACATAGTTGGCAAAAATAACACCTGCCTCTTGTGAAGAACCTACGGGTCAAGAAATGATGCTAAAGGAACTAACTGCCCTACAGGCCTTTGATGGCTAATATTGGTATTTTTCAGAAAGTGCTGGGAATATTTAGCCTGAACTTTTAAGCCCCGTCTTGTTATTTCCAGGCAGTTTGTAGCATTTAGTACCCTAGAGTCAAAAATGGTTTTACTTCTATCTTTGGCTAACAGTGGTGAATGCATATTCCAAATATGGCTCATATTCCCAAAAACAAAGCGGCGTGGGATGTTGTAGAAGTTGTTAGGTGGAAAAAGCGCGTGTACAAATTCACAGGGATTGGGTGTAGCGACCAGGTCAAAATGGTCAGCCATGATGGCTATAGTGATGATTTGTCAAGGAGCACCGTTGCCACATTCTTTAAAAGAATAACTTTGATATGCCAACATTTCTATATAACCAACAACAAAAAAGACGCTGGCTTAATGCTATCTTTTTGTCCAAGGGCGAGCTTTTCCTCCATTTCATTGGAACCGCCCTCAAATGCTCATCCACACCACTAGCTCATGTTTCATTCTCAATCTTGCTTCGACTCCGTGTCTTCTTGGAGTAGAGTATTTTATTTTAAATGTAAAAAGGAGAAAGGTGAGGTGACGGCATCTCTGAGAGAAGCCTGCTAAGAATTTTGTCTGGTTACTGTCTCCACTTTTCTAAAGCGGCCTCTTGACCATGTCATTTTGCCCTCACCTGTCTCCATAAGACAATGAAGTGTTGTCTGGAAAAACAGTAGACATTGTTACCTAATAAGCTATAGTAGTTACGATATGCAAAAGAGGAAAAACATACCAAAGAAAACAAATGAACTTGAGGGATTTTTAAGAGTATTTTATGCATACGTGTATATTTTTTAACATTTATTCATTTTTGAGAGACAGAACGTGAGTGGGGGAAGGGCAGAGAGAGAGAGAGTCACAGAATCTGAAGCGGGCTCCAGGCTCCAAGCAGCCAGCACAGAGCCCGATGTGGGGGCTCAAACTCACGAACCCTGAGATCATGACCTGAGCCGAAGTCGGACGCTTAACCGACTGAGCCACCCACGCACCCCTTTTTTATGCTTATATTTTTAAGACTAGTTCTGGAGTATGTCATGAAGTCAATTCATATTTACCTTAATTTCTTAAACATACAAAGCTCAGAGTTAACGTAATGTGTCATGGGGTGCTAGCAAATTATCACAAAGAAGCAATACGAATGCCATCTGTATTATAAAATGTGTTGGCCTTTGTTTTAGTCAAGAGTAGCACACGGGCCATTGTGAAAATTAGAATCAAAATGATCTCTCGTGTATATAGTAATCCTCTACTAGCCATATTATTCAATTAAACAGAACATGCATTCCTTTTCCGATGTAAATAACTAAATGGTACTGAAATGGTACTTAAACAAACAAAAAACATAATGAAGATTGTTGGGAGGGTTGCCCTGGAAAATATAATCAAAGAAAAGGTGATAAGTGTCTTTTCCATACTTCCCTGTTCCAGCCAAGCTTTGTTAGTGACAGCCCCCTGAGCATGCTGTGCTATTAACCTGTAATGCCACCTCTCTGCACACATGATGAACTCGGGCGTGTCCTTCAAGACTCCGGTCGAGTACCCTCTGATCTTTGAAGCTAGCTCCTCTGATCACTGTTTGTCTCCTCTTTCTGTTAGGGCCTCCTATTTTTGCTCTTGTCTCACGATGTTGAAATTATATGAGCCTCGCCCTCCTCCCACCCCCAGATGAGCCCCTTGAAATCAGGAACCACATTTCATTCATTTATGTATCTTCAGTGCCTAGTTCATGTATGAAAAATGTGAGGTACGTGTGCCTTCAGTCTTCAGTTCCCGCGTCTGTGACAGATCCTGCAAATCAATCATGGCACTTTCTCTCTCTCTTGGAGACTAGGCCTAGCTCCCTAGTACTTCTGAATGCCACACTTGAAGCTGCTACTTACCAGACAGGTTCCTTGTGATTGACATGCTGGTTTCAGCTGCCTTGTGACCACTGGCCTAGCAGAACACCTAGCGCATAGTAAGCAGGCATTGTTATTTTTAGGTGGAAAATGATATTAAATGGAAATCATATGAAACCTTTGTTTGTGGCTTTTGGCTTAAGCTTTGTTTGTGGCCTGTGGCTTAAGTATTCTGATGGAGTTGAATCTAGCAATGTTTTAAAACTTGCTGATACCTCTAATCACTGAGATTCAAACATGGTGTTGTTTCACTTTCATTATTTTGAGATACTCTGAGTTAAATAAAGTTAAACAGCCTCCTTTACATTGCAAAACCTACCCTTTTGTGCCAGAGTACATCAAGAATCTGCATGAAGAGAATAAAATATTTAGTGTTTCTCAGACTATTGGAACAACAAAGGAGGGTTTTATGGAGCTAGTGTTCCCCAGTACCCACTCTGTAGCAGATTCTAGATAGTTCTGCCCATGTCTTCCCCACACTGTGTTATTTATGTATTTATAGTTAGTATTGGGAAAATGAGAACAACAGGCTTCCTTTCTTCTGGTTTTGGAATATAATCTAGAATATTCTTTTAGAAGTATGTTACAGTGATTGCTTCTTCCTCTAATTTCCTGCTGGTTTCTCTAAGTGCATTGACCTTTGAAAACATATTATTAATTTTTCTTTCTGAAGCATGAAGTTAAAGTAGTAAATGATATGAGTCAACAGACTTGGATTCAAAGACCCCAAGTCTGACATTCACAAACGCCATGGGAGTGCAGTTCTCATTTCTCTTCATGACCCTTAGTTTTCTCACCTATAAAGTGGGGATATTGAATCCCCGAAGTGTCAACACAGGCACAGAACAAACAATGCAGAGATGTGTGTTTGCTCCCTGCCTGATTCCAGATGTAACTAACACTCTTAAGGATGTGTTTTTAAATCAGTTTGCTTAGAGAGCAGTTTCATTTCCAGAAGCTAGAGATGACTTGAAAGTGACTTGTGACACCTGACCAGCTAATAACGCATCTTACGTGTGCAGTAGGAGCTGGTAAAACCTAATGTCTCCGACTCAGCCTTAATGATGTAGTAACATAGTTTGGGATATTTGTTGCCAATGTAGTTTCTCCCCAGATCCCCCTTCTGCCCTCAACACCCCCTCCCCCCCCCAAAAAAAAAAGCAGATGGGAGAGGAAGAATAGACAGAGACATCACTTCAAATAGGGATGATGTCGACAAAGGTTGACACTGTGTTTTAAGAATAAGTAATTTCTCAGAATAAAGTGCCATGGGGGAGGGGAGCTGCTGCTGCTGAACTTTGGGTCCAAATAAGTGGGGCCTACTAGGAACAGGACTCCTAAAATGACAAAGATGTCTGGGAAGGTGTGGTCCGGAGCCATTTTTGCTGGCTGTAAGCAGGGTCTCTGGAGCCAGAGGGAGCACACAGCTCTTTTTAAAATTGAAGGAGTTTATGCTCGAGATGAAACTGAATTCTATCTGGGCAAAAGATGTGCTCATATGTACAAAGCAAAGAACAACACAGTGACTCCTGGTGGCAAACCAAACAAAACCAGAGTACTCTGGGAAAAAGTAACTTGTGCTCATGGAAACAGTGGCATGGTTCATGCCAAACAAATTCCAAAGCAACCTTCCTGCTAAAGCCATTGGCCGCAGAATCCGTGTGATGCTGTATCCCTCAGGGGTTTAAACTAACTGAAAAGTAAATAAATAAAGGTGTAGATTTGAAAGGAAGGAAGGAAGGGAGGGAGGGAGGGAGGATCATGGGAAACGAAGTCCATAGTGAAAGCATTTGGGAGTTTGTCCGTTATCTGCCTTATTGGGTAGTATGGATAGTAATGTTCCTGTCCCGCGGCTCATTTCATAGATTCCCCTCTCGCATCAACACTATAACTTCTGTTTTAACTTGTAACAGTACCCATGTATTTATGCTTAGGCTGCACCTAGATTGTCCCTGTTTCCTTTTGTATTTTGTGCAACATGTTGATGTTGTTGGGGAAACTGGGGATTGCGTATCGGGCAGCATTTTAATTCCAGTCTTACCACTTACCTCCTGCGTGATCTTGCCAAAGCATTTAACTTCTCTTGGTCTCCCGTCCTCAGCTGTGAAATGGAGGTAATGATGTCTAGGATTCTTGTGAGGATTCAGTGATACTAAAAGTAAAGAACCTGGTGGGGCATAGCTGCTTCCTAAATGCTGGTTCCCCCAAAGCCCTCCTTCACATCACTCCGAGAATAACCAGTATAAAATGTTAATCTGAATTTGTCTGTTTCAAATTTATCAGTGGTTCCCAGTGCTCCCAGGATCAAGGCTCCCTGCTGAGTCATTCAAGGCTCCCCCCCCCCCCCCATGAACTGGCTTGTTTCCAAACCCATTTCCCATCATTCTCATCTCCACATGTTATGACCAGTCACCCTGAACTTCTCTGCTTTCTTCTGACCATTATGGTTTTGCTTGTTGTGTCATGCACTTCCTTTCCTCCCTAGGAGGTCTTTCCTGGCCACCCCTTGCCCCACCTGTCCAGAATGAGTGTCTCTCTTCTGTGCTGTTTATCTTGTGACACTTTTTCATTTCAATACGAGCTGCTTATCTGTTCCCTCACAAGATGGCACATGAAGGGTGCAACTTGTGTCTTATTTATATTTATATTCCCAAGGTACAGCATCTGACCTACAGCAGGTGCTCAAGAAATCTCTGTTTCCTGGATTCTGTCTCACCTTATTTGTCCCCCATGCCTGTCAACCCCAAAAGACCCATTATTATTATTCCTAGCAGAGCAAGACATATTTTAGTGATTTTGTGAACCCCCCAAATAACTTATTTTTAGTGTCTATTTAGAAAAAAAGAGATACATTTGTAAGTATATTAAAAAACAACAACAACAAAAAAACCACTCTAGGATCACCTGGGTTGCTCGGTCGGTTAGGTGTCCGACTCTTGGTTTCCACTCAGGTCATGATCTCACGGTCCATGAGTTTGAACCCCACGTCAGGCTCCATGCTGGCGGTGAGGAGCCTGCTCTGGATTCTTCTCTCCCTCTCTGCCCCTGCCCTACTGACGCACACTCGCACCCTCTCTCTCTCTCTCAAAATAAATAAACTTAAACCCTCTAATGACAGGAACCAATCATATTCATGAATTCTCAAATTATATTCTTACAGAATTAAGGTAATCAAACTGCAGATACTTCCGTCTTTTCAGCATCTTGTCTGCCATCAGCGTCAGTGATTCGGGCAGAGTTCTACTGCTAGAATGCCCGCCGGTCACTGTAGGCTCAGGTATCAGGGAAAGGTACGCACTTCGGTCTTAACTTTGGCCCGTGATTTATAAATGTCTGGATGGCAAAAAGACGTTTCAGAAGTTTATTTCTTCCAAGATGTGGTGTTAGAGCTGCTGAAAGAAACTCGGATTTGTTAAAATTGGACTGACATTTATAAAGACATAAAACCTCTGTGTGGCAGCAGCTTTAATTATTACTTAAGAGCAGAGTTGTTAAAATGGCTTCCCCAGATACTTGAGCTCTTGATTATGTAAGGAGGAAAAAAGGGAAAAAAAAGATAAATTTCAAAATTGAAGCTCAAACAGTTCGCACTGCCAGTTACTCGATAATTCATTTTGGGGACGGCTTCTATGTGTGGTCTAGGAATGAAGCCAAATATCAAATGCATCACTGGCTGCTGACAGGTAATGATAAAGTGTTAAGGAAAAAACAAAACAAAACGGAACAAATCACAACTTGCCTCCATCAGAAAGATCTGGGGATATTTACTGAAGTATTTGAGTATCTTCAATGTACACGAGCTCCACAGCAACCTGTAAGATTTAAAATCTTCTTTTCCAGGGGCGCCTGGGTGGCTCAGTCGGTTAAGCCTCCAACTTTGGCTCAGGTCGTGATCTCACAGTTCGTGAGTTCGAGCCCCGTGTCAGGTTCTGTGCTGACAGCTAGCTCAGAGCCTGGAGCCTGTCTTCAGATTCTGTGTCTCCCTCTCTCTCTGTCCCTCCCCTGCTTGCACTGTCTCTCTCTCTCTCTCTCTCTCTCAAAAATAAATGAAGAAAACATAAAAAAATTTAAAATCTCCTTTCCTGGTATTCATATAAAGAACTCTTTCATGGTTACTTTGAGATTTCTCCAAATAAGAAGAAAAAGCCCCCCACGTTTGATCCTTGAGACATGAACTCTAAGCTAATAGCGTCTTAGTTGTCTGTTACTTTTCATACTTATCAAGGGAAACTTTAACAAGGAGGGTAGTATCCTTGGAGGGCTAAGATGCGTTCTGCTAGTGTAGCATGTTTTACTTACTCTTATGCTTCTAATAAATGGAGGTTCGTCTGTGTTAGGATATGAGGCTATTCTCCAAAGACATATATGCTGATAGCACTAATGATTTGCAATATTTAACAGTAAAACTGTTTCACTTGCAGTGACTCCAGGCTTTGAATTATAAATGGAATCATTTTATATCTTTTGGCATTAGTTGAAATACATGGGAATTGGCCCAGATTTCCCATTAATAATGTAGCAAGTAAACGTTTCAAAATCATTAGAGCTGATATCTCTATTTAATTGGTATTTGGAAGATACATTTTATTTATCAAAATATACATTCATAAAATTTATATAAATTTATACTGATTTGAAAAAAATCTAAGTTTATTTTATTAAAAAAAATTTTTTTTAACGTTTATTTATTTCTGAGACAGAGAGAGACAGAGCATGAACAGGGGAGGGGCAGAGAGAGAGGGAGACACAGAATCTGAAACAGGCTCCAGGCTCTGAGCTGTCAGCACAGAGCCCGACGCGGGGCTCGATCTCACGGACCGTGAGATCATGACCTGAGCTGAAGTCGGACGCTTAACCGACCGAGCCACCCAGGCGCCCCTAAGTTTATTTTAAAAGATACGATACTACATGTGTACTATGTTATGTTTATCTGTATGTATAAGCATTTTTTGTTTATTGTTTGGGCTGATTAAAAATCACAACTGAACTCAGGGGGTACTAAGAGGTGATTTTCTGCTGTGATCTCATTCTAAGTGACATTTCTTTTTTATTTTAAGTTTATTTATTTATTTTGAGAGAGAGAGAGAGAGCAAGCAAGCAGGGAAGGGGCAGAGGGTGAGGGAGAGAGAGAATCCAAAGCAGGCTCCGTGCTGTCAGTGCAAAAGGCCCAACGTGGGGCTTGATCCTGTGAACCATGAGATCATGACCTGAGTTGAGGTCAAGGTTGGACACTTAAACAACTGAGCTACCCAGGCACCCCACGTTTCTGTTTATTTGACCTCAATTTACCTGCCGGGGAGGACTGCTAACTTATCACAGTGGGTAAATCTTACTGATTTAAGGCAAATCGTATGCAATTTGGGGAAGGCATCAAATCACTTTTGAAGGAGAAATTCCCTGGCATGGCTAATGTAAGATATAACTTTCATGACTAAAGTAGGTACAGGAAGGTGTCCAAAAATGGGAGAATGAATTTGTGTCTGCACCGACAGCCCTTTTCACAGTCTTGACCCAGTCCTTCTCTCCTGAATTTACTGGCTCTTTTTACAGAAGACTTTAAGTGCAATTGAGTTTTTATTTGAAATTGTACACCCTCTATTTATAGATTATGACTTTAATTCATGATGACGTGATGAGGAAAAGGAATACTAATTGTGGCAAAGTCAGAATTGTTAATGATGTGAACTGGCATGCTAGGTAGGTTTTTGATAAAGTTTTACGATTATGAATGTATGTATCTGTAATGATAGAGCGAACCTAAAATTGCAAATGATTAGGGATTGGAGAAAGAATGCTCAGCCTTTTAACACTTTGCTTGTTTAATGTGAAAAACTTTATAAGGAGACATAAAATTCAGAGAACAAAGCGGGGAGGATACCACACCTTGCTCAGCTGGGTACTATGGGAGGTTTGGTGAAGTTACCCACTTTCCATGGCTGGGAAGATAGAATTGTGGGATTTTAGAACTGGAAGGGGATTTCAGCTAGCCCATATTATAGATAGAGAAACCGAGTCCAAACAGGTGAAGTTGGTATGCTTTACCCAGCATACCAACTTCAGCTTCATAGTCACTTGATTTCCAGTGCATCATAGTCACTTCTGGAAAAGCCCAGCTGGTAAAATCTTTCAGGACGGCTGTGAAGCCGACATGATGAAGAGTTGGTTGGTGTTTTCAGTGTACAAAGGCTGTATAAATTTCAAATGTAATTATAATAAAACCCTGTATTTTGGCTTTGGGCTGCTGAGCTCTCAGAGGAACACCTGCTCTAGTCACAAAAACATCCTCCCACCTATAACTTCTTTTATTGTAGACAGACGCTTGCCTTTGTCCCTGCTTTCCTTGGATAGCCTCCTGTTTCACTTCTAGATGTCCTGTGTCTTGTGAAAGAGTGTCATTCTTCAGATGGAAGCTTTTTTAAAAAGATTGGTCATTATCACTTACTAATATTTTACGTCCATAGCCTCTATTCCTAAACTCCTCTTGATTTTCAGTTAATCCTTCCCTCTCAAGAAAACCAGGGGTAATTTAAATAGAGAAAAGAGAAGAAAACTAACATTTATTCAGCACCTACTATTTGCCAAGTATTCTCTTTAAATTGCTTTTGGAATGAGGTCAGTATGAATAAATAAATCAATAAAAGAACCTATCCTGCTAAGATACCTTGCCTACATTATTAATTGCTGAATAAATCAAGGCTCAGAGATGTTAAATAAGCCAGAGAGAGGAATTAAAAAGCCAGTAAGTCTAAAAGGAGAGACCTCTCCAAGAGAGAGGTCACATTTCCCTTTCCTCATTAATAAAAAGAGTGCTAAACAAAAATAGAGGAAGAAAAGGAAGGAAGAGGGGGAAGGAAGGAATGTATTTGGTTACATGCTGGGTGCTACCTATCTGAAAATAATAAACAAATATATCTATATAATTTTTGTAACAGAAATAAGTACTTTTGAGAAAATGTGCCCTGAATTTCTTTGCCTGTTACCTCCATGCAGGTAACTCTTGTGGGAGTATCACTGATGTCTTAGGCATCCATGAGGCATGTCCGGGTGTTCCTGAGATGTCCCTGAAATGTTGGGTTCGTTTTTATTGCGTCCCTTTCCTGCTCCAGGCTAATGTTGCATCCAGATCAATGATTCCAAGATAGAAAGTTTGAAATCCATTCTCACGAAGCATTAAAACACGAGCAAACAAGAACAACAACCAAAACAAAATAAAACCTTTGCACTCTGCAAATACAGTCGGGTGATGGTTCCCTAAGTCTTATAATACAGTTTCATCATTTGATAGATCCGTTCCAAGGGCTTGAAAAGTGTCCAGCCACCTCAAGACCCCAGATCTGTGTTTGTAAGGCTCTAAGAAAGAATGAAAGTTTGAATTGCTTGATGGTTGACTGGTGTTGTGAGCTGTCTCCCTAGAGATGAAGTGTTCAGACGATAGGCTGTTGCCTCACCCGCACAACGGTTTTACGCGCTTTTTTTTTTTATTGAATCTGTAATCTAATTCATCTCCTCTCTTGTCTCAGACTCCCTTACATTGAGGAGTGCCTCCCCGTGTAACCAGGTACCCCTCTGCTTATCTGTGTGTCCCCACAAATCTGAGACTGAAAAGGGACTTTAAATACTATCTGGACCAATCTCCTCCATTTTGTAGGTGAGAAAACTGTGGCACAGAGAGACTGAAAAATGAGGTTAGAGTTAGCCAGCGGGAGACCAGCTGAGCCACAAACTGAGCTTGGAATTCTGGGCTTCCAGTCCAGTGCTTTTTCCACTGGGCTGTGTCTGCTAGCTGAACGATGTCTGGTCCTTGGAAAGGAATGAGAGAGGTAGACCGAAGAGGTAGGAATGTTTTCTTTCTTATTCTAGGACTAGCACACGTGCCTTTTGGGAAGTAGGTAAAAATCTACGTCTCTCTCTTTTTTTTTTTTATTCAATTCAGTACGTAGTATGGGCTTAATACTACCACGGAAGGAGGTAAGGAGGGGAGTTAAATAAAAGGATTTAAGAGCTAAAAAATTTCACAGTATCATTAGGTAAATAAAAATAACACAGATTGCAGTGTTGGGTAATTAAAAGGGGATTTCAGATAAGTGGCGTGGTAAATGTTCAGAGAGAGAGGAGACAGGGAAGGCTGGAGTGACCTGGGGAGGTTTCACAGAGAAGGCTAGAAAGTGAGCTTCCTGGGCCATACGAGCTTCCTGGGCCATAGAAGAAATGATCAGAGCAGAGAGGAGGCCGAGGGCTCTTTAGCAGGGAGGAGCAGCTAAGAGGGATCCCAGCATCGGGTATGCATTGTAACCTGCTCAGGGTGGAGGGCTCATCCTGGGGAGATAAGGTGGGACTGGTAACGGAGGTGAGATGAGATGTTATCTTGAGGGATAATACCCGGGAGGCAGAGAACTGGCATAAAGCAGTGCTTTAGGAAGCTAAATCTGGTGACAGTGTGCAGGATGGATTGGCGTTGAGGGGAGTTAGGCGGGCAAGAGACAAGAGATAATGGAGACCCAGACTAGGAAGGCTCAGACACCGATACCGAAAATCCTGACCTGGAAGGAGTTTATCAAGTGCCATCCCCTAGTTTATAGATTTGGGGTGAGGCCTTGGAAGTTGAGGTGACTTCCTCAGGATGACAGAGGTTAGTGAAGGAATTGGGTATAGCCAGAATGCGTATAGTTAGACTTTCAGTCAGCGCTCTTTCTATTTAAATTGAAATTTCACTGGAATGTCCCTCTGGCTGATTGTTTTATGCTATAGTTTAGATGCCGCTTCCTCCAGAAAGCGTTCTGCGATCCGTGGGTTCAAGTTATTCCTTTTCCTACATGCTTTTGTAGCACCCCACACTCATCTCCCACAGGGTAGGTCACATGCTGGGTTATGACTGCCTAATGGCTGGTTACTTCTTCGGACTGTGAGCTTCCCAGTGACAGGACTATCTTCTGTCCTGTCTACCGTTTGCTCCTTAGGGCCTGCTGTAGTGTCTGCCATATAGAAAGTGCTCAGTAAGTTCTAGGGAAATAGCTGAACACAGGTTCATGTTAGGAGAGAGAGGAGGGAGGTCAAATCACTTATGTCTGATGCGCCACCTACAAAACGAAGAAACAGTTTCAAGTTGGGGGTGGTGCCTGGGTACCTCAGTCAGTTAAGCATCCAACTCTTGATTTCTGCTCAGGTCTCACAGTTGGGGAGTTTGAGCCCTGCATTTGGTTCAGCACTTGACAGTGTGGAGCCTGCTTGGGATTCCGCCTCTCTCTCTGCCCCTCCCCTGCTTGCTTACACACACACACTCTCTCTCTCAAAAGAAATAAACTTAAAAAAAATTTCAAGTCAGGGAAATTATGACAAATCCGAGGATCAAATAAACTTACTTCCTACCTCAAAAACATTTTTTATTTAAAATGATGATAATGCATCATTGAAAGAGAAATTAAAACACATTCTCATATCCTATTTCTGCAATCTAAATGCGGTAGGAAAAATTTCATCTTGAAATGATTTTCTAAATGAGTTTTTAACATGTTACCATTAGATCTTGAGGATGTTTATGAGTCTGATGGAATTGTCGGGCACATTCTAAAGCAAAATTTGTGGCTATGTTAGCTCATAAAGTTCTCTGAAACAAGGATTGTCTGAATAGAACATTTTCATTGGAAGACTCAACAACCAGATTTAAGATGTCTATCTGAAAGCTACTCTTTATGTGGAAATAAATTCAGCCCTTTTAACTTCAGGGTTTATATTAATGGTGCAGATAAATACGTATAATGGATAGCACCATCTGATTAATCAAAGTTAAATAACATTACATAATTTGCCAAATAAAGATAAATCCTGTAAATGGTTTTAATTTAAGATGTCCATCAGAATTCTTGCAACTGATATATTCTCAGCAGGAAGTACCTTTTTGTGGAACAAATGAGAGATTGTATATACAAGTAGACAAGAATGAATATATAGTTACAGGAAGCAAACTGCAACTGAACCTGAGAAATAAACAGGGACCAGAGTATTCAGGGGTTCAGAAGCTATATTAGCAAATTCTGTCTTTATTCTAAGGAAATAGGAAAACTGAAGGCTTCTAGGAGAGAGAGAGAAGGAGTTACAGGTAGAAGATCGTGACTGACAGAGACCATTATGAAGCTACTGAAATAAACAGCCCAGGTGATGGGGCACCTGGCTGGCCTAGTGGGTTGAGCGTCCGACTTCAGCTCACATCATGATCTCATGATTTTTGGGTTTGAGCCCCGCACCGGGCTCTGTGCTGACAGCTCAGAGCCTGAAGCCTGCTTCTGATTCTGTGTCTCTCTCTCTTTGCCCCTCCCCCACTCATGCTGTATCTCTTTCTCAAAAAATGAATAAACATTAAAAAAAAAAAAAGAATGGTTTAAAAAAAAAAAGAAAGAAAGAAAAAAAAAAAAAAACCCAGCCCAGGTGAGATGCTTGTCATACAGTTATTTAAATACTGTCTTGACTCTGTTTTGAGGCCTTGGCTGGAGGCCAGTCATTTCCTCTTCTGGAATAGCTGACTAAGTCCTCATCACCAACCATCTCCTTTATTGGGCTTTCACAGGCTGGGCCACTATTCACCTGCTCAAACCAGGGCCAGATAGCAGACAACTAGGGACAGCCCCTATTCCCAGAGCCCACTGAAATTATTCAAACCAGCCAATCCTAAACTGGTTTACCCAGCCTTGCCCATTCCTTCCCATGAAGACCTCAATAAAGATTCTTGTCCACAGTTCTTCCCTGCCTCTCTGCCTCCTCACAGACCCCTGTGAATCCGGGGATGCACCCCCCCCCCCCCCACCGCTGTGACACGCACTTCCTCCCTTAGGAATTGTGAGTAGAATAAACTGCCTTTTCAATGTCATTGTCTTCTGATCTGTTGGCCTTATCATTCCTAAATAACAATCAAACCCATTACATATGTGCTAGTCTAGGTCAGTGGTAGAGGCAGCAAGAAGCTAGTGAATGCAGAGATATTTAAGGGATAACATTAACAGAATTCTGAGATAGGTGCATGTGGAGGATGGGAGGAGAGAAGGCAATGAAGATGAGTCATAGATTTCTGGCTTGTGTAGTAGGGGCCATTCATCAAGACTGGAAAAGGCTCTGATTGTGGGATAGTCTTGAGTTCAGTTTGGGGCATTTTGATATTGGGGTAACTTTGAGATGTTCAAGAGGAAAAGTCAAGGAGACAAGCAGATATACAGTTTTGAACTGGTGACTAGATCTCATTGAGAAAGGATAATACATGCATAATAGACTTTTAAAAAATCCCAGCAAGTGAGAATTACAGATGGTAGCACCAACAGCAAAGATGGCAGTCGCCAAAGGCTATTCATGAAGAATCTCTTCCTACAGGGACTGAGATGTTGGCATTGTTGGACTGCGGTAAAAGAATACTAAGCAGGAGAAATAAATAGTGTGAATAAAGGTTCAGAAGCAGTGTTGCAAATTTGAACAATGAATAGTCCAGCTTAACAAGAGCAGATGATTTGTATGGGGTGGGGGGAGTAGGAGCAAAGGTGTAGAGTATCTGGATACTGAATCATTCAGCCCTTGAAGGCCTTGGAGGTGGGGGGTTTATGAAGTGCCGGTAGTCCTCTGGGTACTTCATTAAGAGAATTAAATAGAGTTCCTTTTGTTCAGGCTTTTCTGTCTTTTAGAATAGATGTTCCTGCAGGATAGAGTTTCTCCTTTGCCTGCTGATCATGCTCAGCTCATGTAGAGAGTATTAATGTTTGAGGCTCAAAAGAAGATTATCCAAACATTATTATGTTAATTTCATTTCAGTTAACTACCGAAGATGATTATAAGTCTCCTGTGTACCCAAAATCATGGGATCCAGCCCATGATCCTGTGGAAATTAGAGTTATGTTGGGGAGACAGAACTTATCCTTTTTAAAGGCTATATCCTTTTCAAAAGAGATTTTAAAAAGAGAAGTGGAACCTAAAAATTAATGCAAGCAAGAATATATCATGAAATATTCCTGTATTTATCCTTAAACATTTTTATCATGGATTTGTTTTTGATTGTGGTAAAATATACAAAATGTACATTTTGCTGTCTGAACCTTTTTCAAGTATACAGTTTAGTAGTATTAAGTACATTCACATTGTTGTGCAACCCTCTCCAGAATTCTTTTCATCTTGCAAAACTGAAATTCTACATCCATTAAACAATAACTGTCCATCCCCACCTTCCCCCTCTAGTCCACGCCATGGACTCTAGTCTCTTTTCTGTCTCTATAATTTAACTACTCTCAGTACCTCATATAAGTGGAATCGCCCGGTATTTGGGTTTTTGTGACTGGCTTATTTCGCTTAATATAACATCCTCAGGGTTCATCCATGTTGTAATACAGCTCAGAATTTCCTTTACTTCATGGCCAAGTAATATTCCATTATATGTAGGTACCGCATTTTGCTTATCCATTCATCTATTGGGGGACACAGGTTGCTTCCATCTTTTGGCTATTGTGAACAATGCTGCTGTGAACATGAGTGTAGGGATATCTCTTGAAGATCCTGTTTTCAATTATTTTGGACATATGCCCAGAATGGAATTGCTGGATCATGTGGTAATTCTATTTTTAATTTTTTTGAGGAACTGCCATATTGTCTTCCATCCTTGCTGCATCATTGTACATTCCCATTAACAGTGCAAAAGGGATCCCAGTTTCTCTGCATCCTAAACAACAGTTGCTATCTTTGTTCTTCTTCTTCTTTTTTCAAATATATAGTAGCCATTCTAATGGGCGTGAGATGTATTTAAAGTTTCGTTTTCCTGTAGTGTGCATGTATTTTCATTGTTAGGAAAAGAATGTTTAAAATATGCCTCTTCACAATAAGTGGACTAATATCAAAGCATTTGAAGTTAAACTCCATGTTCGGAGTGGCATAGCATAGGCACAACATTAGAGAAATCATTGCTGATCTTACTTTGGAAAAAATAATCTATGTAGATTATAGAAGATTTTGGTCCTGGGGTACCTGGGTGGCTCAGTCTGTTAAATGTCTGGCTCTTTTTTTTTTTTTTTAATTTTTTAATGTTTATTTATTTTTGAGAGAGAGAGAGAGACAGAGAGAGAGAGAGAGAGAGAGAGACAGAGAGAGAGAGAGAGAAAGACAGTGTGAGCAAGGGAGGGGCAGAGAGAGAGGGAGACACAGAATCTGAAGCAGGCTCCAGGCTCTGACTTGTCAGCACAGAGCCCGATGTGGGACTAGAACCCACAAACTATGAGATCATGACCTGAGCCGAAGTTGGACACTTAACTTACTGAGCCACCCAGGTGCCCCAAATGTCTGGCTCTTGATTTCAGCTGAAGTCATGATCTCATGGTGCATGGGATCAAGCCCCACACTGGGCTCTCCACTGACAGCACAGAGCTTGCTTGGGATTCTCTCTCTCTGCCCCTCCCCTGCTTGTGCTCTCTTTTTCTTTGTTTCTCTTTCAAAATAAATAACATTTTTAAAAAAGAACACGCATGTAACTAGATTTGCTCTCTATTTCTGTAGGAAGTTGCTCCTAGTTTCCTCTTTGGCACAAGCATATGCCATATTTTCTTATATGACTTTGCTTTTGGTTGATGCTCACTGAGGACAGGAAAATAAACCTCTTGGTATTCCTTTAACACCTAGCAGAGGAGCAAAAATAGATAGGAAAGAGGAAAGGAGGAAGGAACAAAAACATGGGAAACATCTACTATATGTCAATCATTCAGATCTTTGGTTTTGGTTCCTTTTTGCCTCCTACCCTGATGATTTCCCTTATATCATTGCAAGCTCATCTGTAACAGATTTTACAAATAAAATACCGGATGCTCAGTTAAACTTGAATTTCAGAAGAGCAGCAAATACTTTTTTAAATGGAAGTATATCCCATGCAGTGTTGAGATATACTGAAAAAAATATTTATTGCTGTCTGATATTGAAATTTAAATGGCCGTCCTATATTTTACCTGGCAACTCATTCGAATTTTAAAAAGATTAAAAAATATGTATTTTAGCTAGTTAGAAAAAAGTAACTGAACAACCAACCAGTTAAAATTTTAAAAGACTCATTGGGCTTGTCTGTTCACATTTGACATTAGGGTTTTGATCAGGCACTGGAGGACCAGAAACTGATACAACTTCTACCCTGTAATACCTCTCAGGCAGCCCAAAGGACCAGTTAGAGGGTTTTGGGACTCTTGTTCTATCAAGTTTGGCACATAATAGGTCAGTATGTTTCCATTTAAACAGTACATTGTTCAGGGGCGCCTGGGTGACTCAGTCGGTTAAGCGTCCGACTTTGGCTCAGGTCATGATCTCACAGTTTGTGAGTTTGAGCCCCACGTCGGGCTCTGTGCTGACAGCTCAGAGCCTGGAGCCTGCTTCGGATTCTGTGTCTCCTTCTATCTCTGCCCCTCCCCCACTTGTGCTCTGTCTCTCTCTGTCTCTCAAAAATAAATAAATGTAAAACAAAAGAAATAAATAAACGATAGATTGTTCGGTAGTATGAAAAATCTTGGATGTTTCAGAGTTAATTCTCTGTTCTGATGTTGTAAAATGACTTCACTTTGCAAGGTGAATATTAGCATCATCGGCAAGAAAAATGTCAGCCAATCAGCTAGGAAAATTTTTACATACGCCTCATTAACAGGCAGCCCTGACTGTTGTTGTCTAATGATCTTGTTCCTTCCCTGCTCTTGTCTAGGACAAACATTCTGCTTTTAAAGCTGCCTCGGACATTGTTTTCTAGTCATTTTCCTGGCAGATTAACATTAGGAAAATGTTAAGTTTTTGCCATTTCATTAGTGATTAAAAGCCACCACCCCAAACTTGTAGCTTGTTATTGTCTCTTGGTAAGAATAATCCCTATTGCTTTATACTTGAAATAATAGCATGAGATTAAAAGCCCCTCAAGGTTGTTTTAGTTGACAGTCAATACCAGGAGCCTGTTATTATGACTATCACTATTATTATTATTATTATTATTATATTATTTTAAATTCCCAAGTAATAGAGATTTTCCTTTAATTACACATTGAAGGGCTGTTTTGACCTTGTGCTTAGGGTTGCCAAAGATTGAGGCATTTATGGGCTTGATTGGGAAAGAATTCGTATGCCTAAACTATAAAACAGCAGTGTGGGACCAAAGCCTGGAAATACCAATATTTAAATCAAAGTAATTTCCCATTTTGGTCCTAGATTAAATTGTATTGAATTTGTAGCTTCATGGATTATATTTGCTAGCTAGAGTATCTGTTGAACACATCGTCAAATATAAGTGGTGATAATATAGGGGAAGGGAGGAGACTGGTACAGGGGACCAACGAATGTGAGTTCATCTGACTCTCTATGAACCCGATGCACTTGGCAGACAGCCTTGCACAGAGTAAGTGCAAAATGAACACCTGTTGAGGTGAGCTCCAAGTCCCCCTCCCGGTCTCACCAGGTGGGATACCCATTCTCCCAAGTAAGCTGTCACTTACCTATCTATACTGCTTTAGGAATCCATTGTGCCATGAATTCTTGTTTTCTTTTTGGCCTTTGAAGCCCAAGCTTGTCCCTTTGGGGATACAGCTCTTCGCTTTTCATGCTACACAGCTGCTGAAACTGAATTGACAGAGTTGAATTTTTCAGATGTTTTTTTCTGGGGCTGTGAGTCTTCATATAGTCTCATACATATATGCATAGACTGAGGTATTCGTGTGTGTATGCAAATATATATTTAAAACAAACTCACACATGAATATTACATGCAATTAGCTTGCAGAGTTAAACTCTTTTGAAAATTCTCATCCCACAGAATTGTGTCTATTACAGTTTGACTTCATAAACAAGTGACATGGGAGAGAGTCATCTGGGCCTCTGTACTTGTATTACTTGCCCACAATGGTTTTTAATAGGTTCATTAGGGACTGACTCTAGAATTAGATTTGGCAGTTTCCATTTGTCCATTATTTACCACCAGTAAATCAGAGGATTCTTTCTGTTCATTAAATTCAAGTTTTTTCCATTTTTCTCTGTATTTCTTTTTGTATTTTTACCTCAAATATTGGGAATTAAGTCCAAATTAGTCTACTTTTCTCTTTTAGCAATAATCATTTTACAGTAACGCTCATTATTGCATTGGCCAGCACTTAGCGTCTAGATTTCACTGCTCTTTGCTATAAAATGCTTTCATCTGTGGTAGAGTTGTTGTAATATTCGGACTGAGGCAGCTCATCGTTTCTGTCTCTACTCTGATTTGCCCTTTAAAATGTCTTATTCACTGCTAAGTTTAAAATTGGCCTTTATATATAGGAAGTTGCCCTTATCTATGACCCCAATATTTTACTCTGACAATTCTGTTATCCTGTGCCTCTTCTGTCATCCTTTCTTATTTAGTGGGTTTCTCTCTCTCTCTCTTTCTGTATTAACCTCTTCTATTTTTTCATTTACCCAATCACTGCTATTACCAAACCAGAAAGAATCACCTGACTCGCTCACTTATTTTTATCAATCCAAACCAAAGTACTCCATGCCCCCTTATCAGGTGACATTATTCTGTCCTTGTGCTTCCCTTTTCTGTTATTTTAACCCAGTCACTGATCCCAAACATTCCTAATCAAATTCTTTGGCTTTATGATGTCTAAGATGATTTGTCCCCATGCATGAGTAACTGTGTCACACCTCTGCTTCTAGCAGGATTCTTGTCTGATCAGAGTTTTGCATCTCCTGTGTTCGCTCTAGGCAAACAGTCCTATCTCATCAATGCAATTCCTTTTTTTTTTCTTTAATTTTTAAATATTTATTTATTTTTGAAAGGGAGAGAGACAGAGTGTGAGCAGGGAAGGGGCAGAGAGAGAGAGAGGGAGACACAGAATCTGAAACAAGCTCCAGACTCCGAGTTTTTAGCACAGAGCCTGACACAGGGCTCGAACCCAGCCCCAGGTCATTGAGAGCTCAGCCTCAGGTCAGTGAGATCTTGACTTGAGCTGAAGTCGGACACTTAACTAACTGAGCCACCCACACGCCCCTCATTAATGCAATTCTAATGTTCCTACCTCATCTCTCTGTTAATTATTCTACCTATTGCTACTAAGCTTTCTCACTCTGAAATACTTGAAGTATTTTTTAAGGTTTTTAGAATTAGTGCTTTAAAATACATGGAAGCATAAATGGTACCCAGTAACAGATTAAGGGGTGAAGAAGAATATTTCTTATACCTTATCTATTGCTGTTACGGAGAGGATGAACTCATTGCCTTTCTCTCTGAACCTACTGGATTCTATATCCCCTTTCTCAAAGAACCCAAGCTTGAAACTGGATGCTCATCCCTGACGCTTTCCTTTTTATTCTGTTTCTGAGTCTTAAACATTCGCCCTTTCTTCTTTACCCCTCTGCTACTGCCATGGTTCACATCCTCACCTCCCCTCGCCTGGACACTTACAATAAGCTTCTAACCATCACCCTACCACCCTTGTTCCCGTCCACTCTCTAATGGCAACATGATGAGTCTTCTAAAACTCAAATCAGTTTGTGGCCATTCATTGCTTACAAGATCGAATATTAACTCTTTAATATGCCCTTCCATTGCTTTGTCCTTGCCAACTACTCCACCGTCACCTCATTTTTTCTGCACACATACCGCACTGAACTAGTTACAGCAGATCTCTGGGCATTGGTGCTGGTTGCTGCTGCTGCAGCAGGAATGCATTTCTTTTCTGGAAGTATACCAGGTGCACATCGGTGATTGGCTCAGACATCTCCCTTCTGAAGCCTTGCTTGACCCACCCAAGTAGGGTGATCACTTGCTTGTTCGTTCCTTCTATGTTTTAGATAGCTTTGTTAATGCAACTCCTCTCTAAATCTCTCTCTCCCTTACTCCAGTGTGAGATTTTAAAATTAAAAAGAATGTTTTAAATTGAAGGTTGACATATTAAGTTTCAGGTGTACAACACAGTGATTCAATATTTATGTATATTACGAAGTGATCACCATGCTACATATATCTACCATCTGTCACCACATAAAGTTATTGCATATTAACTATTTTCCCTGTGCCACACATTATATCCTTGTGTCTTATTTCTTTTATAACTGGAAGTTTGTACCTTTTAATCTCCATCTATTTCCCCCTCTCCCCCAACCCCCTTCCCTCTGCCCTCTGGCAGCCACCAGATTGTTTTCTGTATCTGTGAGTCTGTTTCTCTTTATTCATTTGTTTTGCTTTTCAGATTCCACATATAAGTGAAATCATGCTGTTTGTCTCTCTGTGACTATCTTATTTTGCGCAGCATGATATACTCTAGGTCCATCGACGTTGCTTCAAATGGCAAAATCTCATCCCCTTTTATAGCTGAGTAATATTCCATTGTATAGATAGGTAGGTAGATAGATAGACAGACATACTATATAGAGTACACCATTTTTCACTCCTCCTAACAGTGCACAAGGGCTCTCTTTTCTCCACATCCTTGCCGACAGTTGTTATTTCTTGTCCTTTTTAGTCTAGTCATTCTGACAGGTGTGAGGTGATACTTCATTATGGTTTGATTTGCATTATGTCCATGATTAATGATGATGAGCATCTTTTCATATATCTGTTGGTCATCTGTATATCTTCTTTGGAAAAATGTCTATTCAGGTCCTCTGTCCATTTTTAAATTAGATTTTTTTTGATATTGTATTATGTGAGTTCTTTATATATGTTGGGTATTAACCTCTTATTGGTTATATCATTTGCACATATTTTCTCCCATTCAGTAGGTTGCTTTTTCATTTTGTTGATGGATTCCTTCACAGTGCAAAAACTTTTTAGTGTTGTGTGCACCAGTTGTTCAGTTGCTTTTATTTCTCTTGCCTGAGAAGACAGATCCAGAAAACTATTGCTAAGAATGATATCCAAGAGCTTCCTGCCCATGTGTTCTTCTAGGGCTTTCATGGTTTCTGGTCTTACATTTAAGTGTTGAGTCCATTTTGAATTCATTTTTTGCGTATGGTCTCATTTCATTCTTTTGCTTGTTATTGTCCAGTTTTCCCACCACCACTTATTGAAGAGACTGTCTTTTCCCCATTGTATGTTCTTGCCTCCTTTGTTGAAGATTAATGACTGTACAAGTGTGGGTTTATTTCTGGACTCTCTCTTCTGTTCTGTTGATCTATGTGTCCGTTTTTGTGCCAGTACCATATGTTTTGATTACCATACTTTGTACTGGGGTTTGAAATAAGGGAGCATGATACCTTCAGCTTTGTTCTTTCTCAATATCGCTTTTGCTATTGGGGATCTTTTGTGGTTCCATACAAATTTTAGGATTATTCTAGTTCTATAAAAAGTGCCATTGGTATTTTGATAGGGATTGTCTTGAACCTGTAGATTTCTTTGGGTAGTATGGACATTTTAACAAGATTCATTTTCCCATTTTCTTTCATTAGTGTCTATACTTTTCAGTCTACAGGGCTTTCACCTTCTTGGTTAAATTTATTCCCAGGTATTTTTTTTTTCTTTTTGCTGCAATTATAGATGGAATTGTTTTCCTATTTACTTTTCTCGCGGATTATTATTAGTATGTAGAAACTCAATAGATTTATGCACGTTAATTTGTATTCTGCAACTTGACTGAATTCATTTTTACTTCTGATAGTTTTTGGTAGAGTCTTTAAGGTTTCCTGTTTATAGTATCATGTCATCTGCAAATAGTGACAACTTTTCTTCTTCTTTTCTAATTCGGATGTCTTTTCTTTCTTTTCTTGTCTGATTGCTGTGGCTAGGTGTTCTAATAATATATTGAATGAAAGTGCTGAGAGTGAGCATCATGGTCGTGTTTCTGATCTTAAAGGAAGAACTTTCAGCTTTTTACCTAGTGTAAGATTTTAAAGATTAGGACAATGTCTAATTTACCTTTGTATCCTGGTGGCCTGATGTGGCTCATAGTAAATAGTCAGTAAATATGTGTTAAATTAATTTGAGTGAGAGAATAAAGACATTACTAACCTTTTCTTGGAAAGAGAAAAGCCGTGAGCAGTGATTCTAGGGAAATAAATGGAAGTGACAGACTCAATGATTCAGTGCACAGTGGAAATTATTTTATACTAGGTTGTTTGACAGCAATGATCATTTGGATAAAAGCATACACTTCCTCCTCCATAACCCCCGTTTGGAAGATGGGCTTTGAAGAGAAAAGCAACACGAATGCACCCTTTCTTTTTTTGCAAAAGCCGCATGCTGTTTTGACGGTTGAGCTTCCCAACTGTGAGCAATAAACATCCCCCTCTTCAGATGAACTAATCATCACTCATACTTCTAGTGGGGCAACCTGCTGCCAGCCTGCAAATGAGGCCTCTTAATGATACTACTAATTTCAAGTCTGTAAATGTAAACACAAGGGAGGGAGGACCCCAAGTATTGCTGCCGGCCATTAATCCATGTTATTAATGGAGGCATTTTTATCAATGCCAGTCTCTCATCCTTCTAATGAAAGGGTTCTCGTTACTTCGTTGTTTAGAAATTAAAAGGTATGTGTGTTTATAAATAGAGATTCATGAGCAGAAACAAAAATATTATCCTTGCTGTATTTTCTCTCCATATTTCGTGAAATCAATCTGGGGGAGGGTGGTTGTGGGGATCCTGCTAATGACATTTCTATTCCAAGAGCTATGGCCTACTTTAAAAGATGTATTGAAGAGTACGCTGATGTGATTGCCGCTGTGTCACTGCCTGAAAGCTCCTATTAACTACTAGCAGGCTTATATAAAAGGGCTGTGAATGAAGGCTGAGGAGGTCTGGCTTAGGGGAGATGGACATCTTCTGGGAGGAAGTGAGGTTTGGGGCTTCTGGGCCTAGGCTCTTGCAAGCACTTAGAAAGGTTGAGTTGTGTGTGACATTGTTATCTATAAGAAAAACTTACTCATGATATCCTAGATGGATACAGAGATCTGAGACACGTCAGGATGGTAAAACAGTCATGTGATTTTTGCTATTTCCTTGAGAGCCTTAACTCCTTATTAATAGTAGTAGCAGGCTTAGATAACGGGCTATTTTTACCCATACATACAGTGCAGCCAATTGCACACTTCTACTAAAATGATATAAATCAGCTATAAGCCTCAAATACTTTTGGGGGGCAAATACAATGGAGAACAAGATATAAAGAATATTGGTTGCTAATTTGGCTATCACTAATTGCTATTTAACTAAACCTTAGTTTTTCCTTGATCCTAAGGAAGATCTTTAATTTCATTTTCCCCTTGGGATTATAAGGCCTTATCTTGATTTATCTTGTATCTGTAATAATTCAGAGTCGCTGTTTCCTCATGCATATACAAAACTGTCAGGAAAGAGTAAAAGGCCACCGCATAATTATTTCACAATGGCAGTGCAGTGTAAGGGTTTGAATCCTGGCTCTGCCTGACTCTGCCTGACTCTGTAGGAGGTATGATATAACTTCTCAGAGGCTCAGTGTAATCATTTGTTGAATGCAGCTAATAAGAATAATACCTAATTCATTGGCCTATATGGAGGAGTAAATGATAAATAAATAAAATAAAAATGATTAAAACTGTTTTTTGATGCCTGGCATACAGTAAACCCTTGACACATTTTGTCTATTATCAACTATTAAGGCTTTTCTCTCTACTCCTGATTCTTGAGCTTGCATGTTTTCAAATCTAAGATATAGAAAAACAATGTGACTTGTTTTACCCAGCTGCACACAGTGTCCAGCTTCAGGATGGTTTTTAAATTGCGATAATGATGGCAGGAAAGAAGCCACAGTTTAAGTTTGATTGTAGAGGTACAGGTTTGGATCAGGGAGGGTAGAAATCTACAGGTTACGAGTGAACTAGGGGACAACGCTGGTAAAGGAGGAGAAGGATGGGAGGGGAGACAGGAGAAGCTTGTGTCCAGGGACACAGGAGAAAGGCCTGTTTTTCCTGGAGAAGGGCAGACCATGTGGTAGAGCCCATACAGTGGAGAAAAGATGAAGATTTTGGGGCCCAGGGAAGAATGTTTGACAACATGTTTCTACCTTCAGAAGAAAAGGAAAACAGCCCCACTCTTGTGCCACAATAAAGAGGGTGGCAACAGTTGAATATTCTAGATGGACTGCCATGGAGTGCACACCCTGCCTCAGAGCTAGGGGCCCCTGTGAAAAAGACAGCCTTTACCCCACCCTAGACCAATTCAAGAACGCTTCCTTCACACCAGTGCTTGTGGCAGCCTCCAGGAAAGTTGGCTGCATTGTGTACCAATTGACGCCAGGTTTCAGGAGGAAACTGGCTTTGTGACACTGGGAATTCCAGGGTCAAATTCTGCCGAGTTGACCGAGTTCCGTCTCTGTGTCTCTGAAAGCACTTACCCAGAGAGCCACCAGGAGGAACACACATCAAAGCAAACCCCATTCTGCAGGGGGCGGAAATAACTCAGAAAGTTGCTGGTGCCTCTCATCATGCCTGTCATCATGCCTATCATCATTGTGGGTCAGAGATATGAACTTGGGTGGCATCAAATGTCTTCCCCTGGGAACCACCTGTTACATAGTCACTGATGCACTTAACGTGGTCGCACTTGATTGTCACAGCATGCCTGCAGTATAAACAGGGTCGTTGCCATCATACCCTTTTTATGCTGGGTTTGCCTGAGAGCAGATAAGCAGTAAATAAAAGAAGGCTTGTATAGAATCTGTTTCTCCTTATTTCCAGTCTAAACATCTTCTGAGGCACTCACTACAACCAGTTAAAGTACTCACTGCCCCTGGCCCCAGCTTGCTTTATTACCAGAGCTCAGTTTGCAGTGCATTGCCTCCTTACTAAATTCTGCAGTCCTATAAGGAAAATAAACATTTTTTCCATAAACAGATGATACAGTTTGTTTTTTTTTTTTTAAATTGAGATATTCATTGGTTCCAAGGAAAGATGGAAGGAAGAACGCATGAAGTGTGAATCTGGAAGGAAGGATATCAGCTAAAGTTCAAGAAACCTTTGTAAAATAGCACAGGTCTCTGTAGGAAATTCTAGACTACATTTTATGTATTCCTGACCTCGAGCCCAAAGTGAAACATGAGGCACTGTGCTCATGACTTTGGGTCTATCCGTGTCTGACATTTGAATCAATTACCACAGGAAGCTATAAAATCTCTTTCTCTGGAGGTATTTCAAACTGAAGTGAATAATTTCAGAAGAGACCAGGCCACAGCTTGAAGATGAACTCAGTGACCTCTTGATATTTTCTAAGCATGAAACTAATTCGGTAGGAATGTATAGGTCTTAAGTGTACACAAAGCAAGTCTCTGAGGTAACTTGTTTCAGTTCACAACTTGTCCTGATCTTTTGCAGAGGCTAAAATTTCTCCAGATATGACTCCACGTAAAACAAGGTGTGTAGTGTGGAATGATTGAGCAAAGTCTAACTTACCACTCAAATGTATTAATAAGTGATAATAATGGTTTAGAATATGTACTTTATCTCAGGGACTTTGCCAAGCAGTAGACATGTATTAACTCATTTCCTTTTCACTGTGGTGTCTGTGATAGGTGTTTCTGTCCTGGTTTCACAGGTAAGGAAACTGAGGCGTTGGGAGGTTAAGTAACTTGACAAGTAAGAGATAAATATGGATTTATAGCATACTTCTTCTGAGGGCAACGGATCCTCCTTGGTGTGAAATCTAGAAAGAGCATATGTCTTGGAGATAGATTGGCTTGGGTGCACACTCCAGTACGGCCATTTTCCAGCTGTGTGACCTCAGGAAAGTTATTTGACTTCTCTGAATCTCATTTCTGAAACTGTAAACGGAGAATGAAATACTTGCTTTGAAGTGCTGTTCTTAAGGACACACACAGAGCATAAACTCTTAGCCATTACTATTTTGAAATATTTCCAGGGAACCTGGTATGTTGGGTCAACGTATGACATTTTGAAAGGACCTTGACTGGTTCTACCTTTAAAACTCGGGGTGACCGAGTCAACTCATTCTTTCTCTTGTCATTCTTTTTTTTTTTTTTTTTTTTTTAATTTTTTTTTTTTTAACGTTTATTTATTTTTGGGACAGAGAGAGACAGAGCATGAACGGGGGAGGGGCAGAGAGAGAGGGAGACACAGAATCGGAAACAGGCTCCAGGCTCTGAGCCATCAGCCCAGAGCCCGACGCGGGGCTCGAACTCACGGACCGCGAGATCGTGACCTGGCTGAAGTCGGACGCTTAACCGACTGCGCCACCCAGGCGCCCCTCTCTTATCATTCTTGAGAGAAATTGCTAATATAAGATATCTTACAGTCCTTGAAAATATCAATAACATTAACATAATGCTAATGTGAATAAATCAACATGAACTAATCAGCATTCCTGGAAAATCAGAGCCAAGTGTCACCTTGTAGAGGTAAAACAGCAACGTACCGTGCATTCGTGAATCTGATTAGGTGGCCAGCTCTTAAGTAGTTGGTGGGAATGAGATTCAGAAGTCACTTCCCAGGAGAGAGAGTTTCAGGTGATTCTCAAGGCTTTTGAAGGGGGATTCAGGAGCGGGGGTAGAGGGCAAGCAGGAAAGCAGGCTACACTTGCTCCCACCTCCCATCCCCAATATCTTTCCACTGGACAAAATTCTTTGATTTCTTTTATACAATGATGATTCCGTGTAAGATTTTGAAAAATAGTTATAATTTTTTTTGAGTTTGAAAATCATGCTTTGGAGTATATGCTGGCCTAAATGGCTTTAGAGTATGAATAAAGTATTTCAAATAGTTTTGTAAAATGAGTGCTAGGAGCTAGTGGTGAAAAAAGGTGGCCATTTTTTTTTTAGCATACTGAAGAAGTACAGGGAGAGTAAGGGGAAGCCCACTTTGAAATGGTAAAGATCTTTCTTTTTTTGGTTTTAAGTTTATTTAGGTTTAGTTTTGAGAGAGAGTGTGTGTGCAACCAGGGGAGGGGCAGAGAGAGAGGGAGAGAGAATCCCAAGCAGGCCTTGCACGGTCAGCATAGAGCCCCGCTCAGGGCTCGAGCTCATGAACCGTGACAACGTGACCTGAGTTGAGATCAAGAGTCCAGTGCTCAACCAACTGAGCCACCCACACACCCCTGGTAAAGATCTTTCAAACAGTGGCTAAATGTCAGACCATTGGTAGGTACCCTTTGTTGAATACTTCCAGGAGCAAGAACACTTTTCTGATGCATTATAGGAGCAACCCCAGACACAATTAAAAACAGGTGAAATCCCTTTCCTTGATGAGGTTCCCATGTAGCAAATGAAATACAAAACACACTTCAGAACAACCAAAACTTCCGAGGAGGAGACAATATAACACAGAGATCTTCCGTGTGGAGAAGCACATAAAGGTGGAAGGGGGCACTGGCAGAGGGAGAAGACTCTCTTAGAAGGCTTCCTCACCCGAGGAATAGTTGGAGCTGAGTTTTGAAAAAGTAAGTGTTAGTATAATTCTCATTGCAAAAGAGAGGTAAAACTCATGACATGTACCAGAAGTCAGACTTTTAAAAACAGGTGTGTGTGTGGGGGAGGGGGTGTAAATCATAATTCCATTTTTACTTATCTGAAAAGATATAATAGTTATGAATATGTTTTGAAAATGTAAACGCTATGGGGATGTGACATATTGGTTCTTTTTTTTTTAATTTCTTTTTTTTTAATGTTTATTTATTTTTGAGACAGAGAGAGACAGAGCATGAACAGGGGAGGGACAGAGAGAGAGGGAGTCACAGAATCTGAAACAGGCTCCAGGCTCTGAGCTGTCAGCACAGAGCCCGACGCGGGGCTCGAACTCACGGACTATGAGATCATGACCTGAGCCGGAGTCAGTCGCTTAACCGACTGAGCCACCCAGGCGCCCCACGTGTTGGTTCTTAATAATGCTGATCATCTCCAAATCATATTATTTAAGTACTGTACATCAGTAGGCTAGAAAGTGGATGGTGTGGCCTTACATTTTGAAGAGTGAAGTAATGTCCAGAATGCCAAGTATCATGCTTACCTATTAGGTTTTTTGTGTGTGTGTAGGTGTGTGTGTGTGTGTGTGTGTGTGTGTGTGTGTGTGTGTGTGTGTG
>NW_024412413.1:50584962-50618264 GCF_014898765.1 Herpailurus yagouaroundi
TGTGTGTGTGTGTGTGTGTGTGTGTGTGTGTGTGTGTGTGTGTGTGTTTTAGTATAGCCTTTGGTGATCTTTTTAAGTTTCTACTATCCCATATGGCATTATCCATAATTGTGATTATGTCATCTATAATTCTCAAGTACTGTTTTGAATTTATTAAAGCCTATAGAAAGAGTGGTGTTGCATTTGTGTTAAACTAAAATGAAAGATTGTCTCAACACAATGCTGGTAAATTATGTCATCTTGGACAGTTATTTGGTCCATTTTGGACTCTGGGGCATAGGAGTGCCAGATGCAGGGCAAGCCAAGTGATCCTTGGGGATGTCTCTGCTTCCTGGTCCAGGCTGAAGTGTTGTCCAGTGAAAGATCCATGAAAAGACTATATAATACATTTTCCTTCTCAGCAGCCTCCAGCCACTGAAGAAACACTGAGAAAAATAGAACCCTAAGCTCTGGGAAAACTAGAACCTGACACATTTATTCCATAATCAGTCAAATAAGCAAGATATGTTTTTACGAAAAGGAATCTTTTGAAGTTTGACTAAGCTAATGTATGGCTACTTTTCATAATCATTTCAAAATAAGACCTCAGAAGAACAAGTACTCAGTTATTGAGGGAGGACAATGAAGGGCAATGTGGAATGGAGAATGGACTTTTTTTCAGGCTTTTAAAATCAAGATTGTCATTCTTCCACTGAAGATGAATCTTTGAATAGGAATTTAAAGACATGAGTGTGGCAGGCACTCTTAAAGTGGCCTCCATGTCCCTTGCCTCTTGGTATTCATGCCCTTGTGAGATTCCCACCCTTTGGGTGTGGACAAGACCTGTGACTTGCCTCCAACCAATAGAACAGGGCAACAAAGATGGGATATACGTGATTACATGCATATAACTATGTGATTATGTTACATAAGATCTCAGTGTCTGTTTTCTGGGGTCTCCCAACCCCTCTCCCTCTCCCTATCTCTCCCCTTTGCTGGTTCCTTAAGGAACCTGATGTGGGAAGGATCTGTAGGCAGCCTCTACAAGCTGAAGGCAGCCACCAGCTGATGGCCAGGAAACAATGGACACTCTCAGTCATACAACGGCAAGGAACTGAATTCTGCCAACAACTTGAATGAGCTTGAAGTGGACCCTTCTCCAATTGGTTTTCAGATGAGAACCCAGCCGTGTTGGTTGCAGCCTTACGAGACCCTAAGGAGAGGACCCAGCTAAGTCTTGCTAAAATTCCCGGCCCTCAGAAACTGAGAGACAGTAAATGCATGTTATTATAAGCTACTAAGTTCGGGTAATCTTGTTATGTAACAACAGATGCTAATACAATGGATTTAGATTTTTCTCTACATCCAAAAGTTTACCTCCAGGAGGAGAGAGAGGAGTCCGGGCCATAGGCATTAAATAAGCTGATAACCATTTTGGAAAGTATAAAATATATTTAGAATATTGATTTCCCTCTACTCATACTCTTTTGTGCATTTTCAAAAAAAACAGACACCATAGCCTGTGAATATTTTGAAAGGAGGACAAGCACAGATGATGTATATGATCAGAACATGAGAATTCTCCCCACCATCACCCCAATTTTATTAATTTTTTTTTCCAACGTTTATTTATTTTTTTGGGACAGAGAGAGCCAGAGCATGAAGGGGGGAGGGGCAGAGAGAGAGGGAGTCACAGAATCGGAAGCAGGCTCCAGGCTCTGAGCCATCAGCCCAGAGCCTGACGCGGGGCTCGAACTCAAGGACCGCGAGATCGTGACCTGGCTGAAGTCGGACGCTTAACCGACTGCGCCACCCAGGCGCCCCAACCCCAATTTTAATTTAATTATAGCATTTCGGGTTTTGAACTTGGGAGGAAAATCATTCCTTTCTCACCTTTATTTTTTGTTGTTGTTGTTGGCCATAATTTACTACTTTAGTATTTTTTCTTATCAGTGACTTTATTTTCATCTAACAGGTGTAGGGCAGAGATTTTTCTGGATGGCATTTTAAATCCTCAACCCCAGTGGCTTCAGCTAAGTTTTCATTTCAATCAGCCTCATTCTCTACAAGTACTTTGGGATCATAAAAGCCCTGAATGTTAGTGGAAGGTTTAATTCCTTAATTCCTGATCAAGATTTTTATTCCATAGAGACAGGATGCTTTTTCACATCTTAAAACATAGTTTTGTTCCTTGAACATTGAAAAAGATTTCTGAGTCATTCAGAAGACATCCTCATCACTTTATTATAACAGCAGCAGTGGAAGAGTGACAGCTGACATGTACTGAATGCTGGCTACTTGCAATAATCTTTACAGGCAGCTGGGGATGTAGGTGCTGGTATTATGCCTGTTTTGCAGATGAGGAGACTGTGGGATAAAGATGGTAAATGCCTCCCCTCAGGTCTCAGAGGTAGCAATTGGAAGGGTGGAATAGCAACCAGACTGATGCCAGAACCTAAGATCGTCCTACTTAGTAATCCCTAAAAATAAGAATGGAGCCATTTCTCTAGCAAGCTAGCTCCCTCATGAGAGAGGGCAGCTAATGCCCTTTGTACTCAATAGTATGATCGTGCATATTACAAACAGACTCTGTATTTAACTACAGAGAAAGGCAATAGCTATCTTATACAAATCTTTAAATTGAGGCTCCTGGGTAGCTCAGTCGGTAAGTGTCCCACTTCGGCTCAGGTCATGATCTCACAATTCGTGGGTTCGAGCCCCACATCGGGCTCTGTGCTGACAGCTCAGAGCCTGGAGCCTGCTTCAGATTCTGTGTCTCCCTCTCTCTCTCTGTCCCTCCCCCACTCAAGCTCACTCACTCTCCCTCTCTCAAAAACAAACATTAAAAAAATTAAAAACCTTTAAGTGATTTATATAGCAAAAAACTGTTATAACATTAAAAAAATTCACTTATGAACTGATCACCTTAAAATTTGTCCTTAGGAGAACATTCTTCCTGTATTTACTGTCTACCCTTGTCTCTAGTCTTTTTCAGTCAGCCTCCCTTCCTTTTTAAGAGATCCACAAATATGTGCGGTTACCGATGACCCTTCCTGACAATGAAGAATAATGTAAATTGAAAATCTTGCTAAAAACTCAGAGTTTCTTGAGACTGCTAAGGGGATGTGGACAGATGACTCAGATCTAAAGATAGAATTGGACTAGTTAAAAATTGAATATGAAAAATGGACAATAGTGGTAACGTGGGCACTTACAAAGAGAACAATTTGTGTTTCAAGGGATTAAGAAAGGCCTTTGGGAAAATTAATAAGGGTCTTGAAAACTTTTACAAAAATGACCTTCTTTTTAAGACGAGGCCGTGAAAGTCCAGTTGGAAGTGAAGGATGTTAAATTTTGTTGTCGTAAAATTTCCAGCAAAATGTTTATATTATGCACTCTCCCAAAAGTATAAAAGTCAATACTTGACTCTTTTTTTTTTTTCTTGGCTCATTTTTCTAGCCTTCTTGGTTTGTGCTCTATAAGATGAAATTTAGCTTCTGTTTTAAGTGGGTTCTCTTTGGGTGGCCTTTTCTTGGTACCAATTATCCTTGAATAACGAGTCCCCTTGTGCTTCCTGTAGACAAAGCGTAGTTATTTTATTCTGATGAATTGAAGGAGAAACGGGACAACCATTTGTCCAGATTATGCAGAGGGGATTCAACCTGGTGGGGAGGAGATGGTGTCTGGACTTCATGCCCTTTAAGGCTACTTGCAATGCCAAAGCCTTGTGAAATCCTCTGAGGTCGATCAAACCAAAAAGAGTCAGCAAAAACCTGAAGGCGCCTGCTTGGTGCCATTCATAGGAAGCACGCCTTGTGTTGTAGAGGCTGGAGCTTCAACGGCACATACTATGTCTTTATTCACCTTTCTTTTCCCTATCTCACATCACCTTTTCACAACCCCAAAACAGCTTCTGTGAGAGCACCTTTCAACCGGTGATGCTTGATTCTTTATTCTCCACCTTGGGTGTGTGTGTGCGTGTGCATGTGTGTGTGTGTCTGATTTTCTGATTGATGATTAAAAAGACCTTATTCTTGAATCTCAGCATTTAGGAATTGTGCCCCACCCACCTCTTTAAAAATCCTGGCAGACTCAGGGCACCTCTGCCATGGTTACATTATGGAAATTATTGCTAATGTTACTAACATTTGAAAACTTGTCAGGCTTGCACACAGAATGAAACATTAGGTTCTTATGACAGCTGGAGCCCACTTTTATCTACTCTCCTGGAAAGGACAGACCTATTAGCAGAAGTAGAACTGGTTATATCTGGGAATCATCAGATCCCCTGTTTCACAGTTAAGGATGGCATTACATTTTCTTGTTTACGTCTTATCCGACTGACGAGAAATTTAGTTCACACATGGCAGTAAAAGCACTCGAAGGCCAGGACGGGAGGGAAGCTTGTGCTATCTCCCCCAAATCCTTTCAGAACCCCTTTGCCATGAGTCTGGCACCCCATGAGAGCTGCAAGTTAGTGCCATGATTCTCAGGTGCAGGAAAGCATTTGTACGGAGAGATGGTTCCCTACAAGGGGTGTTTACTCAGTAAATATTTGATTTGCACTGCTGTTGTTTTTAAAGGTCTCTAATTTTTTGGTCAAAGTACACAATTTTAATTTGTCTGCTGACCAGATAGATACATATGGTTGTTAGGTGCCAGAGTATGTACTAAAAACTAATGAAAGAGAAAAATGAATCTTAATGGAGGTATAATTTTCGTATAAACCAATACTTTATCAAGAGAAGCTTTTAATGATCATTGATCATTTTTATCATGAAAACGTTAATGTGCAAAGCACTTTACTAGACATTATTGGGTAATTAACCAAATAGAAATCAAGAGATCTCATTCCTCAAGGAATTTTAATCACCCCAAACAAAACCAAAGGCAACAACTTGAGGACGATTTACCAAGGAACACGTAATTATAAAAAATAGTTCTTTGCAACACTATCTTAATTTCCTAGGAAATTTTGATGTTTGAGATATTTACAGGTCTGAGGGTATATAATCAGATAGTTGTAGAATTTTACAGCAAGCAAACAGGTAAGCTATCTTATTGTTCAGTGCCCTCATTTTACGGATAAGAAAACAAGTCTAGAGAGGTGAAGTCGTTTGCCCAAGGTCATGCAGTTAGTTGGCAGGTTCTTTGGAACTAGTAACCAGGTCTATTATCAAGAAGAGACCTCTCTCTGCATCACTAGCTTTGGCTTTATAAGTGAAATGGTTACTGACCTTTGGAACCTTTCACAGGTATGCTGAATAAGGGGAAAGTTTTGTTAGCGTTAAAACACTATGGGTGAAAATAAGAACACAGGTATGTTGCAGTATGGCTTCTGGGCTTTTGTTAAGTCACTTACAGTCAGATTAATTTCTTCCTAGCCCACCTACATGTTTCAACTGTACCATGCTTTCTGAATACCAAGCATTTAAAAAGAAAAGGAGGCACATTAATTGGATGCTGTGTACATATACACAAAAAACAGAAGTGGCACCATCACTTAGCCACGGTTCTATCTGCAAGGTAAAAAGTGGTCATCATCTAGGACTTCTTCTTGGGTTGGATGTGGTTGGCCAAGGATGTGAAGTTTCACGACCCCTCTTAGATCGCAATGGTTAGCAGCAGAGCCTCCACGATTTGTTTCTTGATGGGATATACACAGAAGTTCCCCTCATTCTGAGGGGCATCCAAGTCTCAGATTCAGTGTCACCCATTTCCATGAGGAGCCATCTATTTCCACAAGACTACTCTGGAAGGGGGTGGGGGTGGGGATTAACAATCTCAGCGGCTTATTTGTTTCCCAAACCAAGAAGAGTATGTATAGGAGATTTTTCTAATTACTATTGGCTCCATTTCCCTAGGGAGACTATTTAGCACCACTAAAAATTAAAACATGATGTTAGCTAAATTGTATTGACAAGGATAGTATTTTTACTTCTGTAGGCTGACATTTGTTTAACTTTTTTTTCAACCTGAGTTAGAAAATTATAAACGTAATCTAAACAAATATTGTTTCTTATGTCAGAAAGCAAGAAGTCAAGGGAGAACCACATTAATTCATGCCATGGTGCTTCTGAATTGAGGACTCATAGTATCCATAAGCAAAAAAATATCATTGACCTTTATTCACCTATAACCTTCTATCTTTTGACTGAGATGCAAAATTTTTAGCACTGTTACAGAATTCATTATCTTATGATAAATTTTAGTAACAATGTCAAGTAAAAGTCCATTTTACTCACCTCTAGCAGGCTCATAATTTTAGCCATAAATGCTAGAATAAGATTAGGTTGAATTTTGACGGTGGATATTAAAGATTATCAGTTTAATCTGACAACTGTTGCATATAAATCTCAGAAACTACCTTACACTGGCATTATAAAGAATAGTTTCAATGTAGCACTGTATGTTATTTAAAAGCTTCCTTTACTAAATGTTTTGCAGTCCCCAGCCCAATTCCTGGTATATAAGAGTAATTTAACCAATATTTATTAACTGTTGAGTGAATGGTTTAATTCATGTGTTTTTACTGTAATTGCTTTATGAAACAAATAACCTTAGAATACTATAGTATAATTACTTAAAGGAAGCATTTGACAGGTTGATTACTTAACATTTTAAAATATTGATGTTTCTGGGGCGCCTGGGTAGCTCAGTCGGTTAAGCGTCTGACTTCGGCTCATGATCTCGCGGTCCATGAGTTCGAGCCCCGTGTCGGGCTCTGTGCTGACAGCTCAGAGCCTGGAGCCTGTTTCAGATTCTGTGTCTCCCTCTCTCTCCGGCCCTCCCCTGTTCATGCTCTGTCTCTCTCTGTCTCAAAAATAAAATAAACGTTAAAAATTTTTAAAAAAATAAAATATTGATGTTTCTTATTATAATTTGACAGAATTACCACCTTATGCTATACATTGCTCTTGTTGATTTTTGTAAAAACTTTCACCAGCTAAGCTCATTGACTGAAAGGATTACATTTGTAATCCTAGCTCTAAATCCTAGCTCTAAAAAACAACACTGTTTTGTTATATACACAACAGTTTGGATATTACCTACCAAAAAAAAAAAAAAAAAAACCTGGTGAAGGCAGATGTGATGACTGAGATAGTCAAGCCTAGGGCTTCCTCTACCAATCCATCTGGAAACAGTTGCAGACAGAAATTTTAACTTAAAAATTTATTCTTTCAAATGCACTGAACAAAATTTTTGGAAGAGAATTTAACTAGGTTGCTAGCATTTATACCTCTGAAATTACTAAAGCTTGAAACTGCGCTAAGATTTTTGAGAAACCCTTTGTGAGGACTTGGAGCAAATCACAGAGGACCAAGGCTCTTGTGTGTTTTCACTCAGCAGTGATTTTGTGTAGTAGGGTTACCAGTGATAGATAACATCTTTAATGATTTAGCATCAAGGCAGTGGCACCAAAGTGGACTAGTAGCCATTTATATTCTTCACTACCAAACACTTGCAATTAAAAGCAAAATATAGGGGCGCCTGGGTGGCGCAGTCAGTTAAGCATCCGGCTTCAGCCAGGTCACGATCTCGCGGTCCGTGAGTTCGAGCCCCGCGTCAGGCTCTGGGCTGATGGCTCAGAGCCTGGAGCCTGTTTCCGATTCTATGTCTCCCTCTCTCTGCCCCTCCCCTGTTCATGCTCTCTCTCTGTCCCAAAAATAAATAAACGTTGAAAAAAAAATTAAAAAAAAATAAAAGCAAAATATAGGTTTCATTTAAGAATATCTTTGATAAGATAATAAACATCATTTTAATATTCTATGATATGAATTAGGAAGTACTCTTAAAGCACTTCCATTGCATCCCAAAGTACCATGACGGTCATGAAGTTGAGAAACGTGTAATTTTGAGGGTGCCTGGGTGACTCAGTCGGTCAAACGTCCAACTTTGGCTCAGGTCATGATCTCACAGTTTGTGAGTTCAAGCCCTGCGTCGGGCTCTGTGCTGACAGCTCAGAGCCGGGAGCCTGCTTCGGATTCTGTGCATCCCTCTCTCTCTGTTTGTCCCCTGCTCGCACTTTGTCTCTCTCCCTCTCAAAAGCAAATAGACATTAAAAAATTAAAAAAAAAAGAAACTGTAATTTTAACTTGGTGTTTCTCAAACTCTAAGATGAAATCCTATTTGTTTTCTGAGGAAGGTATGGAATAATACTTTGCAAACATCGCTTCAGTTACATCTTGCTTTGAAGATGCAGTGCCTTGCATAGGTTAAGATGTTATTATATTGCAGGATTTCATTCATTTTTAAGGCTGAATAATATTATATTGTATGTATACACTGCATTCTCTTTTTCCACTTACTCATCAATGGACATTTAGGTTGTTTCCACATCTTGGCTATTGTAAATAGTACTGCAGTGAATATAGTAATATCTCGTTGGGATCCCCATGCCATTTCTTTTGGATAAAGACCCAGAAGGGGGATTGCTGGATCATATGGTAGTTTTATTTTTAACTTCTTTGAGGAGCCTCCGTACTGTTTCCCATAGCAGCAGCACTGTTTTTCATTCCCACCAAGTTTTAGTCATGCAAGATGAATGAGTTGTGGAGATCTGCTGCATAACGTTGTGTCTCTAGTTAACAATATTGTATTGTACAGTTACGAACCTGTTACGAGGGCAGATTACATGTGAGGGTATTTTTCCACACTAAAATAAAAAATTTAAAAAGTTAATATAAGCCCTATAACTTTCTCACGTGGAACAGACAGGTTGACAACCTTAATCATGAGGCAAATGATAACACAATATTTAATGAGCTCAAGTGGCTGAGGATCTAGTTTTTGCCTTATTCCAAATGTTTTCAGGGCTCTGTAAGAAGTTCAGTCTTTACCATCAGAACTCTTGTTTCTTGTTATTCAGAAAATTTACATGAATATAGGGAAAAAATAAGTCTGTTAATGTTAAAATATTATCTGAAAATTCTAACACATGTCTGATGGAAGACTTTAAGGCTACATTTTAAAATAGTAGCCTCAGTTTTTGGTGTGTACTTAAAATATATCAGCATGATTTGTTGTAAGAACAAGGGATTTGAGGAGTCATACAGATTTGGTTTCAAATACCGGATCCATAATTTAGTGAAACTTCAATCAGTAAGTTTATAAATATCAGCACCTATAAAATGAAATTACTACACCTATATCACTAGGTTGTTGTACAAACAAAATGAAATTTTGATAGAACCCATAGTAGAGTCAATACACAGGAACAATACATAGTAGAGTCAATACTGAGGAGCCACTAGCGGCAAAGCTTTCTTCTAGGTACCAGGAAAACAAAAATGATTACAACACTGGCTCTTTGCTGAACAAACCTTGAGATCAGCCCCAAGGAAAACCAGATAATGTCTCAATTACAACAGAGAATAATGTTACAATTAAGTAAGTGAGGGGAAACAAATTGGTTATTCTTCAATACTTACCCACTCATCTTTAGTAATAGGAAGTTCTGTGTTTTAGCTAGACATCTGGCCACCCAGCTAGAGAAACCGTATTTCCCTTCCTTGATGATAGTAAGGAGTGGCCATGTAACAATGGTATCAAGTGAAAGTAATATGTACAACTTACGGCCAAGTTCTTAAAATGAAACTTTACTATCTATTTTCCTCTTCCTTCAGGCTAGAACTTGGCCATAGTGGTGGTGGGTCACACTCACGAGTCTAAGAACAACACGTCAAGGTATAACGTTTCAGAGAGCAGGAACCCGGATCCTTGGATAACTATATAGCAGCACCACCTACTCTCTCCCGACCTCGACACGCCAGATTACCAGCTCAGACCTTCATGTGCAAAAGAAATAAACCTCTCGTCTTGATTAAGCACATTCACTGAATTGTTAAAGCACCTTAACCAGTATCCTAACTAGTAGGGTAAGTTCAGGATACTGTGACTCCCAAGCCTAGGATCTTTGGAAGGGATGGGGGAAGTGAGCATCAGGCAAGGCTTGTTGTAGGAAGGAGTCCCTGACCTGCATTTTGAAAAATCATTGTGAGTTGGAAAAACCCCCTCCCCAGGTGATTCTGCCACTACCCTCTTAATAGTCTCTCCCCATGAGTCATTATTGCTGTGATGCCTTATAATGAGATTTGCCTTTTCCATTGTTAGTAATCCCACTGGAAGATTGAATTAAATAGTAATTGCTTCATTCTTTAAACAAATTTATATGGAGCACTTACTGTATGCATGTAAATAAAGGAAATAAATATCCGATATAGGCCCAAGGTCCTTCTTACTGATTTTCTCTATTTATTTACTTTTTCTATAAACTACCATTCCCCTCTACGCAGAATATAAGCTTCATTAAAATGTGATTATTGTCTCCTTTTTGTTTTTTTATGGGATTACTAGTACCCAATGAAGCTGGTCACATAGTAAGCATTCAATAAATTCTTTGTTGAAAGAACCAATGAATGAAGGGGAAATTGCACACTTAGACCTTCAGCCTCCAGCAATAAAAAGGACAGTTTTGCCTTTGAATTCCCAGTTAAGAAAGAAGATGATGAGGCTGTATAAAGAGCAGCTATAATAAAGTTAATGAATATATTCTCTGAGTTAAACTTTGACAGTCATTACTGCACAAAAATAAGTGAATTTTATTTCTTCAACATGCATTACATGCACTTGAACAGTGCAATTTTAACAACATCCCTAAAATACCTACATCCCTTGAGCACCAGGTGTTGTATGAAGTGATGAATTGAATTCTACTCCTGAAAACAAGATTGCACTGTATATTAAGTAACTAAAATTTAAATAAAAATTAAAAAAAAAAACTACGTCACTTCTTGAGAGTTTGAAATCACTGGGGTACTAATTACAGCGAGAAATTTACTAAAGAAAGAAAAGAGTGAAAGAATGAGAGAAAGAGAGCGAGAGAGAGAGAGAGGGAGAAAGAAAGAAAGAGAAATAAAGAAAGAAAATGAGAAAGAAAGAAATTTACTCAGTGATGTACCAGTGATATAAAAGAAAAAGTCAATATGGATGTGGATAAATGACTTACATTGCCCTCTAGGATTTGATGCAAATCATGACTAATGCTAGCATCTCAGGCTCTACAGGATAAAGCTCCCCTACTGGAGAATAGCATGTACTACAACTTTAATGAAAATGTCTTGGGTTCAAATCTGCCAGTATTAATGTTCGATTAGTCAAAGAGATATTCACTGATGTAAAATCTGCATCAGTAACCTGCCTTTCTAATAATTTGTAATTGGAGGTTGATACTGTGTAACAGTTTTTAAAGTGAATAAATCAAAATTGAACAGAAAGTCTCACATACGGGATTTTGGTATAAAAAAATATGAAGTATATTATGAGGGGTTTTTTTTTCCTGAGTATGTTCATGTTGTATCTTTATTACATTTATTACATAACTGATAAATGCAGAATGACAAATGAATTGGCAGTATTACAAAACCAACATGTTTAAGAAAGCTTCCTCTTTATATCTATCTAAAACTGCAGGAAAATAACTGATGGATAAGAAGTTACCCAGCACTCTATAGCACTCACTCTTTAGTTTCCCAAACCCCTGTGTAATTTGATGATTTCTTCAATGAATGTACTTTCCTGCTTTCACTGAAATGGATACAAACTATTTAAAGAAATTTGCCATTAAGAAATGAAAGTGGCATCAAGTTTCTAAAGAAATGTGAATGCAGAAAAAATACAGAGAAAGACAGATACCACATGTTTTCACTCTTATGTGGATCCTGAGAAACTTACCAGAAGACCATGGGGAGAGGAAGGAAAAAAAAAGAAAGAAAGGTTAGAGAGGGAGGGAACCAAAACATAAGAGACTCTTAAAAACTGAGAACAAACTGAGGGTTGGTGGGGGGTGGGAGGGAGTAGAGGGTGGGTGATGGGCATTGAGGAGGGCACCTGTTAGGATGAGCACTGGGTGTTGTATGGAAACCAATTTGACAGTAAATTTCATATTTTTTTTAACGTTTATTTATTTTTGAGACAGGGAGAGACAGAGCATGAACGGGGGGAGGGTCAGAGAGAGGGAGACACAGAATCTGAAACAGGCTCCAGGCTCTGAGCTGTCAGCACAGAGCCCGACACGGGACTCGAACTCACGGACCGTTGAGATCATGACCTGAGCCAAAGTCGGCCGCCTAACCAACTGAGCCACCCAGGCGCCCCAATAAATTTCATATTTAAAAAAATAAATAAAGAACCAAGATTCATAAACTTTAAAAAAAAATAAGCATTATTTTCAGAAGAATTTTTCCCTGAATAATTCTTAATTGGGCTTCTAACTTGATTCTGTCTGATCAGTAGTTATTTGTGTTGTACATTAAATACAGTATAGAGACACCTGCCTGAGCAGTAATACATATAGCTTAAGTTGGCTAGTCTGCAAGTTGATGAATAAACCAAGCCAATTCATCCATCTGTGAAATATTTCAAGGTCGACCATCCATTGGCTACAAGATTTTGAGTTAAAAAGACAGTGGAGGACAGTGCTTATAGTTTGATAATGTTTGCTTACTGAGCGTGAAATGAAATTTAACTGTGGCATGTCTGCATTTGTAAATTTATTGTAGTTGTTTACACTTCTTGCAAAATGAAATGTCAGGCAGTCCTTCTGAGATTCCAAATATATCAGGCTTCAAAGGGCTTGAAGAGGTGAGATTATTCTTTCCATTTTTAAAGATACTTTCTAATTTTTTCAACCACATCAAATTAATATATTCAGTCAGTAACTATGTGTGGAATGAGCATAGGTGAGTCAAAAGTAAAAACAAAAATAACTTCCAAATTTGAAATGCTAAGTGTACTATCGGAATGTTACAGGGGTTTGAAAAACATGGAAAGTATCACACTTCATATTTTCCCTGAAGATGTATCCTAGCTAGAAAGATTTAGATTGGAAAGTCTCTTCCAGCTGTAAGAGGTTATTATTTTTGTGTAGCTAGATGCTTTCAAGTGATAGTAAAAAAGAGTGCTGATTATGAAGTTCTTTTAGATAACTGTGGGACTTCACAGGAATCATTTAAGCTCCTTATTGATGGTTCTGAACAGTGTGCTACCTAACGGTTCCGTTGCCTGGGAATTTATTCATACTTCTTCCTCTTCTCCCTCCCCTTTCCTCCCCCTATCCTGTTGTCCTTCCACACTACTAGAGGGCAAGAAGTCTATTTTGAAATGGCACACATTTATTTGTTTATGTTTCTTGATTGGTTGATTCATTTTACCAAAGCACTGCATTTCAGAAAGCTTAGTAGTTTGTTTTTTGTTTGTTTTTAATTGACTCATTTGGCTACAGGAACCTTTGGTTGGTATTTAAAATAGTTTCTTATAGTCTCACTTCTTTTTCAAGTTGTGGTGACTAGTTTAATTTAAATTTCTCTTCTTTTCCTTCCTCTAAATGCTTTGCCGTATTATTCATCTTACCTTCTTAACCTTTTTCTCTCAAAGCCATTTCTTAGACCCCAGTTCTTGCTTTCAGGCACTTTCAGGCACACTTGTCTGGTTTGCTGTCAAAGAACTTACGAGTTGTTGATTTTTTTTTAAACAAAAAGCTCTTTAATTTGGATTAAATTATGTTCTTGGCTCTCTGCTTCTATTATTGAACTTTAATTGGTTCACTCATTTGTTTATGCATTTATTCACTCATTTCTCCCCCACCTACATACTGAACACTCAATATGTATTAAGCAGTGGGTATATACCAGGAGGGGGTGGCGATTCTGAGCCAGGTAATTTCTACTTGATATTAACTTCAGTTACAACTTTTGTGAAGACTTTAAAACCATTAGCTTGAAAAGGTTTTAGAATGTCTGTAGCTTTAAAGAATCATTTATTCACTCTATGAAATGTATTTAGCACCTGTGACATACTAGCTTCTTACTCCATGCCCACTTTTAGAACTGACCAATCATTTTTTTTTTTTTTTTAGAATCTGACCCACCATTAGAAGCTTTAGAACTGGTCCTATCTCTTATCCTTGCTGGCTGATTTTGATGCTTGATATACTTTTTAGGAAGGAAACTTTAAAGACCCTTGTGTAATTTAAGTGGTATGTTTAAATAAACCACGAACAACATGTGCTTACATACACTAAATCTCATTCATTCATTCATCCATTCAGCAAGTGCTTATTATTTGCCTGTATTGCTGAGCACTGTTCTTGGCCCAGAGTTAGAGCAGTGTACATGAAGGTAAAGGTTCCAACTCTCATGGAAGTCATATTCTAGAAGAGAAGAAACAGGTAACATACAAATAAGCACATTATCCAACAGTAATTTCTGGCAGTGGTAAGTGACAGGGAGATATGATGCAAGGTGACTGTGAGGCTATATTATTAGGGGGGCGTCTGGAAAGGCCTCAACAGAAGGAGGCAAAATTTAAATTGAAACCTGAATAATACAATAAGATCCATCCATGCAAAGATTTGGGGACAGTACATTTGGTGCAGAGTGAACAGGAAGGGCAAAGACTCTGAGCTTGATAAGGACAAGAAGAAGGTCATTGTGGGGAGTCAAACGAGAAGAAGCAAAAGAGGTGAGCAGAGACCAGCTCAACTTGGGCTTTAAAGGTCCTGATAAGGATTGTGAAACATATAGACCTCATTTCAGAGTTAAAAGCAGGGAAATGATGTTACCCGATGTATGTTCCATATGATCATTCTGGTTGTTGTATGGGAAATAGAACGAGAGTAGAAACAGGGTGCTTAGTTAGAAGATTGGCTTTGGGGGTAGCAGTGGAGCATAGAAAAGTGGGTAGGTTAGGGGTTTATTTCAAAGGTATAGCCAATAAATTGGGTGTGGGTAATCTAAAAGAAAGGAATCAAGGTTTGTTTTGAGTAATGGTGAGGATAATGCTGTGTACTGAGCTGGGAACTCTGGGGGGAGGTTTGAGGACTGTGCTGGAGTGTCTGACCTGGCTATCTTGGAGAGGCCTGTTATGTATTTTAACAGGAAGCTGGATGTGGGTATGTGAATCTGGAGCTCCTAGGGGCATTAGTATACGGGTGAGAAGAGAAACAGATAGCATTCTTTCCTTTAAATACATAGTTCCAATTATACATTGGACTAAACTGCTTCTCTATGTTTTTTTTTTTAAATATTTATCTATGTTTGAGAGAAAAAGAGCAGGGAAGGGGCAGAGAGAGAGAGAGAGAGAGAGAGAGAGAGAGAGACCCAAGCAGGCTCTGCACAATCAGCACAGAGCCCAACGTGGGGCTCTATCTCTTGACTGTGAGATCATGACCTCAGCTGAAACCGTCAGATGTTTAACCGACTGAACTACCCAGGTGCCCCACTATCTCTCTGTGTTTATTTAGCCTTCTAGCATGAAAGTATCAATGAAATATTTACAAAGCATTATGTGCTATTTACCTGTGTAATGTATAGTATGCTCACTTGTCAGATAAGTACATGAAAAAATATAATATAGGCAGATATTGGATATTAGGCACATTTGTAAAACTAATGTGGATAGGTTGTTTTAATGTTTATTTTTTACAGACAGAGAGAGAGCATGAGTGAGGGAGGGGCAGAGAGAGAGGGAGACAGAAGCCCGATGTGGGGCTCAAACCCATGAACCACGAGATCATGACTTGAGCCGAAGTCAGACACTTAACTGACTGAGCCAGCCACCCAGGCACCCCCCCATATGGATATTTTGAAAGACTTAGCAATAAACTCCATACTTCATGTCATTCTTCTTGAAAAAAATAATCCATTAGTTTAGATTCTTTTTTTCAGGTATATTTAATCATGGTACAGAAACAAAATAATAAAGGTTAAAAGTTGACCAACTGAGGATAACTCTCCAAATTCCAGTCTTTCCCATTAACGTTTTACATTTTGTTCATGTTACAATTAGTCATGAGACTAAATTTCCGGATGAAGTGATTAGTTAGAATTAATGAAACTTGAATTAGGTAGACCAGATTGTCTTTCTTTGGTTTGTCCTTTGGGCTAAATGGGTTATTGAGTTATTCTCCCATAACCCAGGATTCTGGAAACATCCAATTTCAAAAACCTCTACCCAGGGGCTAAAAACAAATAACATAGAGAAAGACAGAAATGGGGTTTTCAATGTCCAAAGAAAGTAAGGAGTTGGGTTTTTCCCCCTTAAGAGTTAAGGACAAGCCTAATTTAGATTTTCTAACAAGTAGCCATTACTGATCCTCAGACTAAACAGAATCTTTTACATCCTGGTCTCAGTTTCCGGAGGACCCGGCTAGAATCCTCTTCCTAGGTCCATTAGTGTATCAAGTTGCACATTTTTAGAACAATAGGAACAGTGATCAGTGCCAGTCATGTTCTGGGACTATTTCCTAGATATTTCCTAGGTAGTCACTAGTCTCTTTTTGAGGCTCCCCCAGTGTGTATTTGGACCTACTCAGTAGCTGGGGCTGGGTGCTCAAGTGGTTGCAATTAGAATTGAAAGAAGCCTCAGCAATTGTATAATGCTTTATTCTTTCATCCATTCATTCCATCTTTAAACATGTAACATCTACTCTGAGTTCAGTACTGTGCCAGAGACCAAAGACCTTAAAATCAGTAAGATATGGCTCTTATTCTATGCACTTCCCAGTCTAGTCAGATAGACAGCTAAAAAAACACCAGGCCTTTGTAATCCGGCGTGAACTGTACCAGACAAGTATGAGTGGTACCTTAACCAGCATATACGAATGCAGCTGCGTTATGAGCCACTCCTGAAATCTGGTGCTTTGCAGCAACAGTCATTTCTATTCTCGCACCCACTGTTCTGCAGGGAGTTTCCGTTTGGGCTAATCAAGGCAGGCCTCATGCTAGAAGCCCCGCTTCGGGCTGTGAGACATGTGGGCTGGGCTATAGGCGGTTGGTTTAGGTCTGCTCCATGTATCTCCTTCAGGGACCTCTCCACTTAAAGTGTGGTGTGGTCTTTTGGACCATCGTAGCCTCATCTTGTGTCTTCCGTGTCTTCTCTCACGTTCCTGTCTTCTCCGTGACCTGTTAGCCTAGTGGGACAGGACGCAGCTATATTTCCATTATGTGATAGCTCTCCCCGTCCTAGCAATCTTACGCAGATATTGTCTCTTCAGCCATCATTCAATCACTTATTCACTCGTGCGTTTATTCACCCTTCAGTCCATCTTTCCGCCCGTCAGATATTGAGTGTGTAGCATGCCATCCCAGCCAGGGCTACAAAGGTGACAAGGAACCACCACCACATTCAGGCAGTGGTCTCAAAATGTTTTGCTTTCAGGGAATTTGAAAAGCAAAGGCATTCCGAAAAGCAAAGGCATTCCCCTCACAGATTTTTAACTTCACGTCTGAAGTTTTTCATCATACTTTTAATCATTTATATATTTGCCAAATATATCATTTCTAGCATAGTATACATTTTAAATAAATCTATTAGATCACTCATTTGAATGTATACAGAGCACCTAGACCACAAGTTTTTATAATCATCACTTTAAAAATCCTGCTAAAGAATAACTCTTGAGAGGCAGCTTAGCATCGATGATTAGGAGCATAAACTCTAAACTGCCTGGTTCGTTATAGGAGGTCAGATGTATTTTAAATTATATACATGCAGGTTATATCATCTATGGATTGCATTTCAGACCAGTAAAGGTGCCGCTCTTCACTGTGTTGATTATTGCCAAGTTACTTAACTGTTTCGTATCTCTTTTCTTCATCTACAAATGAAGATGAATGATAGTACCAACTTCATAGGATTGCTGTCAAGATTAAATGAGTACACAAAGCTCTTGAAGACAGAGGCATAGCAAGAAATATTTAACTTTGCTGTCATTATTGTTATTGTAGGTCCACTAACTGAAAACAGCCTGGTAGGAAAAAATGGCAAAGAGAGTTAAAAGTCCTAAGTATATGAAGTGTGTATTTATCATTTTCCCTGAAATAAAACAAAGACAGTACATCAAATAAAACTATGCATACCATTTACATATCTCAAATTAGTGATAATGGCTACTGTACATGAACTAACTAGATGTTTGAGTCAAGGAGCACTGTGATGGGGAGAAGAGTTATTATTGTAAAGGAGGCAGAAGCAAAGTACCATGAGTGTGCCCGGGAAGAGTCCGTTCTGCTCCAGAGTAGAGCCAGGATGTGTCAAGTGGAGATTGCACTAGGGCTGGGTCTTGTGGGATTGCCAGTGTAAATGTGGTGAGAACCTAGGCTTTGCATGTTGGTGGAGAGAGGGGAATATAGAGACTGAGAACGATCTCTGAAATCTTTTCTAATATCAGTATTTTGTGAATCTGATTTCTTAAAAATGCCATTAGATTTTATCTGTTTTGTTAACTAAGATATCTTGGCGTTGTTATCATATGAATGCAAAATAACCAAAAAAAAAAAAAAAAAAAAAAAAAAAAAAAGGATTTATTGAGCACTACTCTCTGCCAGGGACAATGGATACCTGTCTCTGTATGGGTATGTTTACTTACCCGCAGGTAGTGTGCCTGGGGAGAATTTAGAAAGATACACTTTTAATTGAAAGCATTGTACTTCGGGCTCTGATGAGCCCAGTTTGGACCCTGGGCTCCAGGGTTTTTTTTTTTTTTTTTTTTTTTTTTAAATAATGAAAACAAGTGTTTTTATTACTTAAATAAATGTAAGAATTGGAGCATTTGTTGATTGCAGGGCTTTGGTGACTCTTTCTAAAACGACTTAATTCTAGTATACCAACAGTGTTTTCCTTCTAGTAGGTCAAGGTGACGTTACTGGCAGAACAATGATTTAAAATGCCTTGGACTTGGTGTGAAGCACTTACGTTTAATTTGGTGCATTTATTTTGGGACTTAGTTTCCCTTAGATTTTGTGCAAATTCATGAAGAGCAAGAAGATAGAAAATATGAGCATTATATAATTCAAATTCTTGGGATATTACCTGTTTTTGACTATCAACTGCTCAAAGAGCTGAGTAATACCATTGGTCTTCACCCTACAAAGTATCTAAAACAAGGAGAACAAAGAGGGGTGAGGAGGTATGAAAGTACAGGAGGAAGAATTGCAGGGATAAGGGAGCATTTGCTTGGTTAATTTAGCTCTGGGGTCATCCGCTGGAACAGCCCCAAATGCCTCTATTAGACATTTATAGGGCCATTATGGATTACCACAACGCTAGGTAAGGCGGAAGGGAAAGGGGGCCTGCCAGCATATGGTGGAAGGGGGCCTGGGCTGCTAGAAATACTGAGATGAGGGAGAAACTCTTATAAAGCTGAAAATTTCTCTTGCGTTTGTACAGCTTTCGAATATCTACATGAATAAATATTCCTGTAAGTGAGCACTTATTTATAATGATTTGAGCCTAGAAGCTAATACTGTTATACACGGAAGCATAGAGTATTTTTTAATGGACTCCATTTTTTAGTGCAGTTTTAGGTTCACAGCAAAATTTGAGCAGAAGGTACAAAGATTTCCCATGTAGCCTCTACCTCTACACATGAGAGGCTCTTCCATTTTCGATGTCTCCCACCAGAGTGGTACATTTGTTACAACCCATGAACCTGCAGTAATACATCACTATCAGAATCCTTAGTTTACATTAGGGTTCACTTTTGCTGTTCTGCATTCTGTGAGTTTGGACAAATGTGTAGTTGACATGTATCCATTATAGTATCACACAGAGTGGTTTTACTGCCCTAAAAACCCGATGTGCTCTCTCTCTCATCTTTCACTCCTCCCTAACTCCTTGTCAACCATTGGTCTTTTTACTGGCTCCATAGTTTTACATTTTCCAGAATGGCATAGTTGGAATCACACAGTATGTGTCCTCTTCATATTGGCTTCTTCACTTAATAACATGAATTTAATTTCCTTCTGTGTCTTTTCAGGCTTGATATCTCACTTCTCTTTATTGATAAATAATACTCCGTTATCTGGATGGACCACAGCTTATCAATTCACATTCTGAAGGATATGTTGGTTGCTTCCAAATTTTGGCAGTTACGAATAAAGCTACCATAAATATCCAAATGCAGGCTTTTGTGTGGACATAAGTTTTCAACAACTTTGAAGAGTGTGATTGATTAATTATATGGTAATAGTATGTTTCGTTTTGTGACAAATTGCCCAGCTGTCCTCCAAAGCGGCTGTACCATTTTGTATTCCCACCAGCAATGAATGAAAGTTCCTGTTGTCATTGCTCTGGATTTTGGCCATTCTTACAGGTGTGTAGTGTTATCTCATTGTTGCTTTAGTTTACATTTCCCTGATGACGTATGACATGGAACGTCTTTTTGTGTGCTCGTCCGCCGCCTGTGTATCTTCTTTGATGAAGTATCTGTTCAAGTCTGTGGCCCATTTTTTAATCAGGTAGTTTATTTTCTTATTGTTGAGTTTTAGGAGGGTTTTTTTTTTTTTTTTTTTTGGATAATAGTTATCTATCAGGTGGATGTTTGTAAATATTCTCTCAAATCTGTCTTCATTCTCTTGACATGAAATATTTTTCACAGTTTTACTATACAGCAAACATACTAATTTTTACTGTGGTGTCCACCTTTGACTCTACTCTTTTATTTTCAGTACATTGTATAGAATGGCTTCTGATCATCTCCTAAATTTAAAATTGTTCATTAGAAGAAGTAGGTGCAAGAAGGAAGGAAACCATGAACAGAATGAAAAGCAGCCTACTGAATGGGAGAAGACATTTGCAAGTGATACAACCAATAAGGGGTTAGTATTCAAATATATGAAGAAGTTACATAACTTAACACACACACACACACACACACACACACACACACACACACACACCCCAATTAAAAATGGACAAAGAATCTGAATAGACATTTTTCCAAAGACGTACAGATGTCCCGCAGAAACATGAAAAAAATGCTTAATGGCACTAGTCGGGGAAATACAAATCAAGACCGCAATGAAATATCACCTTACACCTGTCACAATGGCTAGAATCACAAAGGCGAGAAGTAGCAAACTGCTGGTGAGAATGTGGAGGTAAAGGAGCCCTTGTGCACTGTTGGTGGGAATGTTGCAACTACTGTGGGATACAGTATGGACATTTCTCATAAAATTAACAGTAGAATTACCATGTGATCCAATAATTCCACTACTGGATATTTACCCAAAGAAAGCAAAAACAGTAATTGAAAAAAATTTATGCACCCCTGTGTTTACCGTAGCATTACCATTCCGAGATATGGAAGTAACCCATGTGTCCATGAGTAGGTAAATGAATAAAGAAGATGTGGTGAGGTGTGCGCGCACACACACACACACACACACACACACACACACACACACATTATTCAGCCATAACAAAGGATGAGGTTTGTTTTTTAAATTTTATTTTAATTCCAGTGTAGTTAGCATATAGAGTTTTATATTCAATTCCAGTGTTTCACAGTTTCATAGTGATTCAACAATTCCATAGATGACTCAGACAAGATGAGATCTTGACATTTGCAACAACATGGATGGACCCAGAAGGTATTGTGGTGAGTAAAGAAGTCAGACAGAGAAAGACAAATACCAGATTATTTCATTTATATGTGAAGTCTAAAAAAAACCAAAATAAATAAAAAGTAGAAACAGACTCAAATACAGAGACCAAACTGATGGTTGCGAGAAGGTGGTGGGGGGGGGTTTGGGAGGAAGAATGAAATAGGTGAAGGAGACGAAAAGGTACAAACCTCCAGTTATAAAACAAGACACAGGAATATAACGTGCAGCACGGAATATAAGTAATAGTACGTAACAACTTTGTATGGCAACAGATGGTCACTACACTTGCGGTGAGCATAGCATAATTTATAAACTTGTGGAATCACTATGTTGTACACCAGAAACTAATGTAACATTGTGTGTCAAGTATACTTCAATTAAAAAAAAAAAAAAGAAGAAGAAGAAGTAGGTCCAAGGATCTAACTATATCTGGTGTGGTTGTATCCTCAGATTTATTCATTTGAATACATATTATTAAACATATATTTAAATATATGATGATGTTGGGGCACCTGGGTGGCTCAGTCATTTGAGGGTCTGCCTCTTGCTTTTGGCTCAGGTCATGATCTCGCGGTTTCACGGGTTTGAGTCCCCTCATCAGGCTCTGTGCTGCCAGCACAGGGGGATTCTCTCTCTTCCCCTCCGTCTGCCCCTCCCCCACTCATACTGTCTCTTTCTCAAAAAGTAAATACATTTAAAAATAAATATATATGATGATGTTATTATATGTTTAAATGATGTATGCTTGCATCACATGATATGTGAATTTCATTTAGACTAGTCAAGGGGGATATTATCAATCATTTGCTACAACACAGTGGCGTTGGGTCTGATAGGGTCTGATTAAGAATATGAGCGGGCATTCCCGGGTGCCCGAGTGTTTTCCCTATGGTCACAGGGAGACTGCCATAGTTGTTGGCATTGTCTGCAAACACCATGGTATCTAAAAAGGCCAGACTGATTTAATGTCCCAAAGATTTCCTTGAGACCAGACCAGATTTTCCATTGTGCAAGTCAGAAAATACTGTAACCAGTACTCAATCTATTTTTTTTCAATATATGAAATTTATTGTCAAATTGGTTTCCATACAACACCCAGTGCTCATCCCAAAAGGTGCCCTCCTCAATACCCATCACCCACCCTCTCCTCCCTCCCACCTCCCATCAACCCTCAGTTTGTTCTCAGTTTTTAAGAGTCTCTTATGCTTTGGCTGTCTCCCACTCTAACCTCTTTTTTTTTTTTTCCTTCCCCTCCCCCATGGGTTTCTGTTAAGTTTATCAAGATCTACATAAGAGTGAAAACATATGGTATCTGTCTTTCTCTGTAAGGCTTATTTCACTTAGCATCACACTCTCCAGTTCCATCCACGTTGCTACAAAGGGCTATATTTCGTTCTTTCTCATTGCCATGTAGTACTCCATTGTAACCAGTACTCAATCTAAATAAACACAGAAATGTACTGCTTCATCAGTGATCTAGGGAAAGTAGTAAATGGAAGATTTAATCTCAATCATTGGCCTATTCCTCCTTTCCTAAAAGGGGATGGAGAACCTAATTCAAAAGAGTATGGAAGCCATGCAGTTGCTGTCCAGGCAATTGCCTGTTTCCCAGGAAAAAAAAAAAAAAAACAAGTTTTTTCCCCCCATGACATATATTTGCTATTGTTGGTTGAAATACATTTTGTTGAATAATTCAACCTGCTTTATCTTCTCTTGTGAACAGTTTTTTCCTAAGGATTTTAATTTTATGGTTTAGTGGACATTTCCACTAACTAACAGCAATTTGTGGTAATAGTCTACTTTCTTTACGTGAAAATATTGGGGAGCTGCAATGTAAAGAAATTAGCACTTTGGAGCTGGCTAGTGAGGATTGTACCTCAAACAAGCTTCATAAGCAGAAATGCCTATAGGGGCCAGGTGGTAACTGAATGAGAGAATTGGGCCCAGGGGAGGAGACTGTGGCCAGGTGGAAAGCACGCATTTATTAATGGATGACAGCCACCATTCAGCTGTAATCAATAGTCGCCATGTTGGAACTAGGCCTAGAGTTGCCAGATCATTTGAGTTTTCAAGAAGAAAAAATAAAATGGCTGATTTATTTGTGCAATTCCTGACTTTTAGATATTGGCCATGTCGAAAAAGAAACCCAAAAAATAAACAAAAACATATACCTATGTGAGCCAAACAGAACCATTTGTGGGAGATATTTATTCTGTGCACTACCATTTTCAATTTTTAAACTATCCCATCTGTTTAAACTATGGAGTGCAGCAGTTGGTGAATAGCACCTCTTACCAGTGTTTGTGCTATGGAGCGAGTGGGTGTAATTCTCCACGGAAATAGTCGTACACCTAACTGAATGGACTTGAACTTCACCCCACTAATTTGTCACTTGTGGTAGGGTGTGAACTTACTGTTTCATAACAAGTCCTTAATAGATTTCAGGTTGGTCCTCCATTGCTAACCATGGGGAAGTTAGGATAGAAGATTAGAAAAATTCAGAGGTTGGACCCAGGAAGCTTGAGGAAAGTATCCTGTGCACCTGCAGCATCCCTCCCGTGGTCCATTGCTAAATTCTTTCATTCTTTGTGATCCAAGTACACCTCCTTTAAATAGCAGATCCCCTATTCCTGCTTCCTCAGCATCTATGATTATTTTAATAGGGCTGTTATTTCCTCTGCCATACCCCTCCAAGTGTATGGCTAAACTATAAACTTTTCCTACGACCACCAAACCTCAGCTTTGATACACATTTTATTACTGTAATCAGATGCCAAAATGCTAACCTCCCAAATAAATTCCTCTGAAACTATGAAAATAATAGAAAGGTACATAAGCCTAAGTTCTCTTTGGTATGCAGGTAATTTTACTTTGCATTGGTTCTTGGTCAAAAATGATTGCTTACCACTGCTTCAGAAAATCTCTCTTTAAATCATTTTATTTATTTATTTATTTATTTATTTATTTATTTATTTATTTATTTAGAGAGAAAGAGCGTGAGCAGGGGAGGGGCAGAGAGGGGGAGAGAGAGAATCCCAAACAGGCTCCACACTGACTGCACAGAGCCTAACGTGGGGCTTGATCCCAGAAACTATGAGATCATGACCTGAGCTGAAATCAAGAGTCGGACGCTTAACTGACTGAGCCACCCAGATGCCCCAAAAGTCTGTCTTTGTAAATACTAAAATTAAAAATCAGTAAACTGTACTGGAGTGTTTCAAGTTAGTCTATGCAAAAAGGATCTTCTATTAAAATATCATCTGCCCTATAACGTCAGTCCCTTTAGATTCAACTAGGAGCTTATAACTACAAAACTTAAATAATGTGGACTCCACCAACTTAGGAGTTATAATAGTTCAGGAATAGTTGGGTAAAATTTGTTGCCTGAATAATCTCTGAGGGACAAGTGTACTCAACAAAGTCCCATATAAATCAGGACATCTGTTTGGCCCAATTAAAAATGAAAATCAACAACTATGTGGTGCCTGGGTGGTGCAGTCGGTTTAGCATCTGCCTTTGGCTCAGGTCTTGATCTCAAGGTTTCTTGAATCTGAGCCCCACCTCTGGCTGTCTGCTTCAGAGAGCCCTCTCTCTGTCCCCCTCGCTCCGCGGCCCCCCCCCCCAACTCATGCTCTCCCTCTGTCTCTCAAATATAAATTAATAAAAACTTAAAAACATTTGAAAGCCAACAACTATTTTCAATAGCAAACTGACACAGAAAACAATGAATCACTGAATGCAAATAATTCTTAGATAGACAAGATAATCTCTGAATTTGTATGAAAAAAATACATAGCACTAAGTAGTACTTGGCAGTGTGACTTTTGTGACCTTGGCCAAACCACTAAAACATATTTGAACCTTCTCTCCTCACTCATGGGGGTATTACCTCATTATAAATGTTGTTAGGAGGATTAAATGAACAGATTGTGTGTAATTATTATCATTGGTTTAGTGACCTCTTCAAGGTCTGGACTCTAGATATTCAAATTTCTAGTTCATTGTTTTTTTTTTTTAACTGTTCTAGTTTATTTTGGTTGAGGGATTCAGAATAATAAAGAAAGGAATTGGAACCTAAGGACAAGTGATTTTTTTTGTTTAAAGATGTTCATAAAACATTTTATGGTATCTTTTTGTCAGCATCATTAAGTTTGTGTTTCTCTTCACAAACTCATTCATAAAAGCATAAAAAGTGGGAAGACTCTAGGAACAGGGAAAATTCATGTAACCATTGAATCTCACTTTACACATTTTAGAGCTGAAATGTTATTGGTTGATGAATGTTTACCTCTGTGAGTAAATGTCTCCCCACTCCATCCTTAGCAATTAATATCTGCAAATAGAGAACTATTTAAATCTAGAGGAGAGACACATTCCCTTGAACCTAACAACAGATAATGCAGAGTGCAATCACCTTCCTCTAGGATGGTCCTACAAACTGGTATTACATAGATATTGAATTATATACAGCAAAAAAGCTTTTAAAAAATTACATTTCTGGGAATATGGAGCTGCAGAATATTCTTAGTTTCATAGGTGATATGCTGACATGTTTATTAATTATATTGTAAACAAATTGAATTTTTCCTGGTGTTAAACATTCACATTCATTTAGAGACCCGAAGAAAAAAGCTAGAGAGAAAAAGATCACCCATGATTAATGCTGACCTGTCTAGACTTTAGAGTACCTCTTTAGTCTAGTCTGAAGTGTTTCTGATTGTCATACCCAAAAAAAGGAAAAAGGTTGTGATTTTAGAGACAAAGAATGAACAGGGTGTGGGCATTTTTTAAAACTTCCCCACCTCTCTCCAAGAAAAACTAAATTTTTCACCAAGAAAACTAAATTTTATTTGCTATTTAGTCCCTTTCTTTTCATGTGTGTTTTTTTTTTTAAAGTGTAACAACTCAAATTTATATTTGAGTTCAGTGGGATTGTTTGTGTTTCTTTTCCCAAAAAACCATGCAGTTTCTTTTATTTGCCAATTATGGTATGCTGTTACTAAGCCTATGAGAAGTCTCTCTGTGAAGTGCATTTTAATATTTAGATCAAACAGTGATTGGAATACATTAATGCCCAGTGGGTAAATGTGTCATTTGAAAGCAGCTGCTGAGCCTTCTCCCTGCTGCTCCAATTAACACTTACAGCACACTTTTGTCAGCAAGAGGCAGTGCATATGGATGAAACCACTTTAGTGCTCATTAATATGATAGGCACGAGAGCACAAAGGGTTAATCAATCTGCTCATTGCAAAACAATAGCTTTCTGGGAAGTTTCCCAAGCATGTGCTTTTGTGATCAAGGGTGCTAGGATTAGGGGGTGGGATTAGCAGGTAAGAAAAAGCCGGTTTAGTCTCCAGCTTTGGTTCAGTCCATTGACTAACGTGTTTCCCCGCCCCTCTCATCTCGTACACCGCCCCCCGCCCCTGATGATGGAGATGTTGGAGAGTGAAATTGTAGTGCCGGGACTCCTCGGGCTTCAGCTGAATCTCTTGTTGAACTTTGTTGTTTTGTTTTGAAGCTGTTTGAAGTCCAGAGCTTTGCAGTTTATTTTTTTTTTTCCTTTTAGTCTTTCGTTATTTTACTTTCTCTCTCTTTTCCTTTATTGTTTTTTTTTAATTGCACATTTGATAGTTTATTGAGCAAAGTAAGAAATCTTGTCAAGGTAAACCCATATCGCTGCTATTTTTTTTTCACCTCCCATGGCTAAAGTCTCGGCGTCGATGGTAGCACAGAAGCCGATGGAAGGGTAGCGCGTCCCCAATCCCCAGGTTTGGTGTTCGGCGTTCATGCGCCACCAGGTCCCGGAGCAGCTGGGCTGTTGCTCCTCTCTGGTGCTGGCTGAACCAGGCAGCACGGTGAGTGAGAGATGGACCGCTTCCTGGGTTTTGTCAAGCAGATAAGAAGATCTAGGAGAAGAAAGGGGAAAAAGTACCGACCAGAAGAGGATTACCACGAGGGCTATGAGGATGTCTATTATTACGCCTCAGAGCATTTTCGAAGTAAGCACTTCCCTCCACCCTCCGGTTCCTTCTAGCACGCTGGGCTAACAATAAACCTTGTATGGAGCTTTAATGTTACATGCAAAAGGTTTCCCAGATGGTGTTCTCTGTGAGCAGTCTGTAAGTACTGAAGTGCTACATTTTGCTTGATTTGTTGCAAGAACAGCTATCAGATAGCATCTAGACAGTATAACCCGTCCAGTACTATGCCTGGTTAATATTTTAGGTGCAATTAGTTGGTTATGTTATTGTTGTAACGAACCATTCAGAAAAGTATATCTTGCAAGCCAATGTGGTAGTTAGAATATGTTCTGTTGTAGTTGTTTTTAAATAACAGGTTTTTTTTTTTTTTCCTTTCCAAATAGAGAAGGCTAGCTTATTAGGAACAAATAATTGTTCATGTTCAACTTGATGTTGATTAATGTTCCTGATACAGACTTCTAGATAGTTATCTGTGATTAACCTGAGGTATTGCTTGTAGAAGGAAGTTCAAATTATTTTCTCTGATGCATGTTCATCATTTTATTATTAAATTAAGGGAACACTTATTTGCTGTCAACTAGAAGCAGTGATACCTTTAGAATCCACATTAAGACATTTGTAAATTAGCTTATAAATAGCAGAGCAGAGACCTAGGTCTTTCTTGTACTTATCAATCAGTGCTTTAAGTTCCTGGTGAGGTTTAGACTCATCCCCATAGATTTATAATGCCCAGAAATGCCTAAAGGTACAGAGAGAAAGCAGCTACATGCAGAAATCACTGGGTTTATGAAGTGCCCTAAATGTGGGAGACTGACAGTTACATATACTCTATACTGACAACAGTAAAAGTTATTTTTTTATCTTCTTGAATAAGGATCTTTCTAAACTCGTATTTCAGTTGTAATTCAGTTCTAATTCTTTCTGGCCTTTTGATGTCTAATCATGAATATATCCTACTTACAACCTCTGAGCGGTGACTAATAAATAATTTAGATTCTATTTCTGTGATATTGAAATGCATGAGAATTAGCGTTAATGCCAGATATTCTGTTGTCATTGATGAAAGTTGAAGGTTGAAGATTCGTGTGGTGGTAATAACATAATAATGAAAAATTTTAACTCTTTGACACTTGCTCAAATAAAATGGCTATGTTGCTTTTACAATCTCTGAGTTGTAGAGATGTTTCTCTTTTATAATGCTTTTACATTAATAATTTGTCCTAATGTGGTGACAGTATATGTTTACTAACCTAGTTTCCACAATATACTTAAAAAATTAACCGAGATTTGTGTGACATCAAAAAATACTATCTGCTTGCATGCACAATTCTGAAAACCTGGAGGTTGAAAAAAAAGAGAAGCTTAGGAACTTTCATTACACTGGTGTCCATTGTACAGATTTCTCACAAGCACTATGTGTTGAGTCAAATTCACACCTTCTCGGGTTTGTGCTCTATGTGCTTGTACAAATAGAATCAAATTCTCTCTCTCTGAAATATGCCTGCATCCTAATAGGTTTAGTAAGAATTTAGAAAACAAAATAAATACTTTAAAAGTTTACAAAATATGACTGTGCAGAGAAATATTTATGAAAGTGTCTAAGAAATATCCTCGAATTAGAGTTAGGAGAATGATATATAGCTATGGCATTAGTCTTTATACATCAAGCGCAGTAACTTAGAAGCCTGTCTTCACTTATCTGATTTGTGAAGGTCATGCTGAGGATACGATACTAAACATCAAAAGTCACTTGCTTTAGGTATATAACCGGCATGTTTTCCCCTCACTTTATCAGAAAACACCAATTTACTTTGTGGAGTTAGATGCATGTTGAGTCCTCCAACTTCCAACTGCTGCATAATAAACAGAATGTGTCTCAGTGGAGTCAGACACTTGGGATTTGACATTTCGTCAAATGTCAAAGTGCCAGGGCTTTTAAAGAAGACATGTCATATAATATAATGACCTCTCAGTGCACCTTTTGGCTTCGGTTTCAGGGCCTATTTGAATTGGGTAGGGAAGACATCCACTTATATTTTACGGCTATAGAAATGTATTGAAGAAGGGTGAGACAGATCCTTGAAAGTAATCCTCTCAAATGGGTAATATGGTTGGATTCAATTACATCTACAGTGTATCTATTTTAATTAGTCTCTGGCATAATTTGAAAGTGTGTGCCCTGTGTTTCCCTAGATAGCTTAGAAAAACTGTTTAGATTAAGGCTCAAAACTTGGTGGACTTTACGGAGGATATTCACATTTTAGTTAATGGTGCTATTGATAAACCAGAAGTGTCATTCTTATTTTTTTCTCCCTGTAGTTTTTTTTTTTTTCCTTGAAATAAACTTCATTCTCTGTCTTGTCAGTTTATTTAGTGGTTCAGATTACCACAAGGATTCTATGCATATGATAGTGAAAGATGGAGCTAGAAAAACCTTCCCAGAAAACTCTCCAGTAAGTCTGCTTTTCCCTTAATACATTCTCAAGTGCTCGCTGATATTTAACTTTATCCTGAACAATGTCTCTTCTGCTGTGGGCTTGGATTAGGATGTCCCCATCCTTTTCCTTCATCTTAACTACAACGCAGTTTATAATCTCATGAAATGTCAAAGCCTGAATCAAAATGTCATAGGGTCTGATGCTACGGAAGAGAAGTTGTTCTAAAAATGGATGATTTTTCTGCAACTCTATCAAAACTGAGTTTTAGCAATGATGACAGTAATGATAGACTGATTTTATGCCTTCCCTGATTTTATATGGACTTGATGTATGTCACGGTGCTTGGGATGACCGTATTTGATTTTTTTAATTCTGCTTTCATTACTCGTCTGTCTTTTCAGAATTCTAGACTTAGAGTTTAAATAAACTAGACAGATGCTTTGGGCAAATCACCAAACTTTCCTGGGTTGTTTCCTAAAATATAACAAGAGATATCTTTATTTCTTAGGATGTTTCAAGTTCTATAAGTATATGATCTTAAGCTTTATCTCTGAAATAATTTACATAAAGGTATTGGCTGAAGGATTTTAACTGCAATTTAAACCAAAAAAATTCACCTGAATATCCTGAGGGAATTTTTTTCCTGGAAGGAATTGTCAGTAGGGAGATTCCTATTACTTTAAGATAGTAATCTATCATTGAGCCTGAGGCAGTTTTGGAGAGTGTTTATACCTATGAAATTCTGAACATATTGGTAAATCCTAGACTTCATTTTTTACTTTATCTTATCTGCCAAGAAGCACCATTTGCTCTGAAAATCTCACATAGATGACTCATTTGGTATTTTTTCCTTAAGGGAAACTTGCATTGATTACAAAACTGATTCATAAACCTGAATGTAACAAAAAGTTAGAAAAGGATCCTGAAATTCAATTTTATTGTGTTTTGTGCTTGTATTTGTTTTTCACGAAATACTGTGTTATGGCAATTCCCCTTTAAAGGCTTTGGCATCTATTTTGATTAATCAGGCAATAAATAAACCCTCTGGCCCTATCAAATGTATATTTTTATTTAACCACACCAGATAATATTCAAGTGGTAAAACAGATAATGTACATCTTATAAGCATTCTCTTAACACTGTTCATCTTCATGATAGAAATCCTGACCTGCCGTGGGCCATGCAGGAGAGGGTTATTGAATTGCTTGAAAAGGAGAAATTTGTTTTGCTCTTACGTATATGAAAGTTATGAGTCACTTTCCCTTATGACCCTACCGCCTTTTGCACATGGGTAATGGCATTGAATTAGGCAAGGAGTTCCTCCATGGTAACCACTCTTCTCTGTTTTCATTCACTCTCCTAGGCAGGAGAAAAGCTATGCGGGGAAGCTGTTCAGGGAAGACATATTGATTCACTCAAGTTTCCTACTGAGGTCAGTTCAGAGAAACTAGAGAAAGGGGGGGGGGGGCGGGGCAACAAGAATATGGTTTAGATCTTTTGAGAAAAGGGCATCTGTATTTACAAACTTATTTATTTTATTTTATTTCATATTTTTTGCCCTATTCTAGTAGATATTTAGCAAAAATCATGACGTGGTTATGTAAAAATGTTGTTAGCCAAGTGACTTTATTAAACAATATGTGCATCTAAAATCCCTAGGTAGGCAATTCAGGCTTTCAAGTGCCTAGATGTTCAAACTGTATTTTAAGAGGGGTGCTTACTTTTTTAACTTCTTTAAAAAATGCCCTTCATGGTTCTTCTTGGAGAAAAAAATGTTGGTAGTGGGTGTTTGTAGTAGGAGAATTTTTAGGAATTAGTGTAGGTAGTTAGTACAGGTAATTTTTTCTCACTAGTTCCTTTGTTTAGATTTTTTTTAAATAAGTATGCCAGAGGATAGAGTGAGAATTTTTACAGGTACTTGAGAAAGATAGCTGATCCCTGCTGGCATTCCTATGGAAGCTGAACACATAATCAAAGGGGAAGTTGCCTTGCTCAGCCAAGGGAGGAGAGAGGAGCTGGGGAAGGGAAAGGGGAAGGAGAGAATGCAGCATATTTCATAGGTTATCCTTACCTTTCCAAAGTTTACAAACATAAAAGCCATTCATTTCTATGTTTAAAACAGTCATCATCAAGCTGACAGGTCTTGGATGTGAGATACTGATGATTCAAACCTTAGCTGTACTTAGTTTGACTCAAGAAATCCCCAATGAATTGGAAGAAACATCGATTATATAGAAACAGGGCAAACTTGCTTGTTTTATGACTCTACTGCTTATTTTTCTTTCCTAAGAATTGCTTTCCATCTCTAGTAGGGTTGTTTTGTTGAAAATTGATTGGCTACCATGCTCCATTTGTCTGGAGTCTTCTGTGTCATCAGCTTTATTATCTCAAGCTGTATTTTTTCCCACATGGAATAATTTGAAGGAATAAAAGTTGAAAGGGACTTTAGAATGCATTTTGTCCACCTTGAGTATTTTTTTAGATGAATAACTAGGATACAAACATGTTACATGATTTATGCCAGCCCCACTGATCCTTCAGAAGTAGGACTAGAAGGCCTACCTGTTGGTAAGGTCTGGTCCTCCTTCGGTTATTCCACACCCATCTTTTAGTTCCCTGATGACTCTTCCCCTGATACTTGAGGGCTGGAACCATCTGCATATGAATTAGAACTGTTAATTTCCTTTGTAGGTAGATTTGTTCTTTGGATCAATGGGTCACCTTATCTTAAACTAAACTCCTGAACAAAAACTAACTGCCAATAAAGTACTGCAAGTCAAATTAACATGGTGGCTTTTTTATAAATGGTGTTAATGACAGTGATTGTCAGTGATTCAAAAACCAAAGTACAGTATATTCTGTATCACCTCCCATTTTCTCTGTGGTTTGCAAATACAGCCACTTTTACCAGTAATTATCCTTTTGGGGGATTTAAAATAGCATGACTATCAGAAAATATTAGAGGAATCTTGAAGTTCTGTTAGGAAAGCCTACTGTTCAATATAGCAAGTCCTTTCGCACCATCCCTACTGTGTGGATATCCAGCTTTTGTTTAAATCATTCTGGTATGAACACATTCACTTCCAAAGAAGGCAAGTCACTGAATAAGCCTATGTCTCTTTTACACAAGTTCTGAATTATACGTTGAGTTGTTTGCGTATCCCAATGAGTACAATATATGGTCAAAATTGTATCTTGACCCAAATAAGTATAGATTCTCCTAGATTTAACGTGCAGTAAGATTTCACGCATCTTCTCTATTCATATTAGTCTTTTATCGATGTAACATATGGTATGTGGAGGTGAGTAATTTCTTCAGTGCTATTTTTGTTTTAACTACACAAACCCAGAAGAGCTCTGTATTGGGCCCACTTCCATGTAAGTTTTCTCTTTTTCTTCTTTCTCTTTCTTTCTTTCTTTCTTTCTTTCTTTCTTTCTTTCTTTCTTTCTTTCTTTCT
>NW_024412413.1:50618274-50619129 GCF_014898765.1 Herpailurus yagouaroundi
TCTTTCTTTCTTTCTTTCTTTCTTTCTTTCTTTCTTTCTTTCTTTCTGTGTATTACTAAAATGTCACTAAACCTGCCATTCATTTAATGAAAACACAGTCTAGTGTTTTCTGTTCGCATGATGTAGTAGACATTATTTGTATGCCCTGAAACTCTTCTTTTTTCCCTGGGAAGAGCAATCCTCATATTCAATATACTCCTGTTCCACTCCAATTCGGTCATTATTGATTGATTAAAACTGACATATTATACCATTTCCTTGGCTGTGGTGATTGGGGTGACAATGGACATAGAAACCAAGCCGGCTCGATCAGTGTTCCTCTGGGAGTTTGCAAATCCAAGACGGTGCCCTCTACCATGTAAAAAAGAGTCAGGAATAGGAGAGAATCAAGTCAAGATGGCAAAGAAATGGGGATGAAAGACCAAGAGACCCTCCGAGTTCTGAGGTTACCACTCCCAGTCCTCGAGGTCTGTAGCGCTGCCCGAATCAAAGGTCACATAGCTAGAAGGGATCAGAACGAAGATCAAAACTCAGATGGGCTAGTTTCTAGTTTGATAGTATGGGTAATTTTTTTTTAATTTGGAAAATACGTTTACTTGGGTGTTTTTATTTGACAGAAATAAGTGCTAGAGACAGAAACTAGATTTTTTTTTTTTAATTAAAGTTGCTACCCTCCAAAAAAATGTAATTTTCTAAATGGGACTAAGGAGTTATGTGACTTCAGGTGAATCATTTCGATCCCTATGCTTCTGCGGTTTCTTATTTTTAAAATGAGAGATTACACACCAGTGTTGAGTGCTGAAGATCCCGACAGAGGAATCAATGACAGGTCTAGTCAGTAGAGCCGTAGCTCGT
>NW_024412413.1:50619529-50780233 GCF_014898765.1 Herpailurus yagouaroundi
TATCCACAGCTGCATAAAAGAGGATTTGGATACATACAAGACGATTCTTTCTTATGAGCACGTGCCTGAAACTAGGCGCTTTAGAGTAGGAAGTAGAGGACAGTGAGACCCCAGAAGGTTAACAGGTATGTGCGTTCATGTGTGGATACACGTGTGCGTGCACACACATGCGCATAGCACTTACACAGTTCTGTGTGAGATCAAGAAGAACACCCTTTCTTTACTCTGAGGTGATACCTGTTTCTACAGAGAGAGCTGTATCCTGCTGGTTAAGGATGGGGGACCTGGATGAGAATACCTCAGCTGGAATCCTCTCAGTTGGAATCCTGGCTCTCTCTCTTAATAGATATGTGACCTTGACGAGTAAATCGGTCTGTGCCTGAGTTTCCTCATCTGTGAAATTGAGTCAATAACTACCCACCTCTTAGGGTTATTGTGAATTAAATGACATAATACAGCACTTAGTGCTTGACACCTAGTGAGCACTTAGGACATGTTAGTGGAAGAAAGCCTTATTCATAAAGATATTAAGCAAAGCGTGTTGGATAGTTATGAATGGCAGACTAAGAAGCTTAAATTCATTGTGTAGGCGCTGGAGCGCTCTTGTAGGCTTTTTAGTGGAGGTGTAACCATGGAAGGGCTGCACTTTTGGAAGATTAGGTGGCATTAGTGTATAAAAGGGATTAGAGAGAGAGAGAGACATAAATACAAGGGCAGATATAGCAGTTGTGGGAAAACATCGGGAGGAGCAGAAGGAATATATTCCACGCGTTGAGTTTGAGTTGCCAAGATGTCTGAGGAGAGTTCTTAGGAGGTAGCTTGAAATGAGGAGGTTGGGGTTATACAGAGGGGATAGAGCTTAAGAGACATGCAAGACATGTGTTGTAGGTCTGATGGCTGAATCATGGGACTAGGTGAACTTGGTAAGAAAAGAGAGGTCTCTTGACTCAGCTTAATGCTGAGTGTTCTTGGGGCCAAACCAGGAAAATTGATTAAACATATGATTCTGATGGTGTAAGAGAGTTTCGACAGATAGAAGATACCTTAAGACAATTTGCAATGAGTACTGAATGGATCGGACATTTGATAAATTTCTCATAATGATGATATAGAAGGCTAAATGAAAGTTGATCATGCAAAGGGAAATGAAACTCAGAATAAGTGTTAGGATTCAAAAGGTGGATTTTTATTAGTGTATGTTCAGATAATGCTATTTCTAAATGAGTTTAGAAAGATAGGAGACTTGGGGCACCTGGGTGGCTCAGTTGGTCAAATGTCCAACTTTTGATTTCAGCTCAGGTCATCCCTAGGTCATGGGATAGAGCCCCATGTCAGGCTTGGGCTGATCGTGGAGCCTGCTTGATATTTCTCTCTCTCTTTCTCTCTGTCTGTCTGTCTTTCCCCACCTCTGCTCTTCCTGTGCCCCACTGGTCTCGCTCTTTCTGAAAAAAAAAAAAAAGATAGACTAGTTTATGGTACAACATAGAAGAACCTCAAAAATGTGCTAAATGAAAAAAGCTAGACTCTATAGACCATATATTGATGCAAATGGGCGCAAGGTTTCTTTATGGGATGATGAAAACTTTCTGAAGATTAATTAGACTGTGGTGATGGTTGCGTAAGTATAATCTTTTAAAAAATCATTAATATGGGACACCTGGGTAGTTCAGTCGGTTGAGCGGTGGACTTCAGCTCAGGTCATGATCTCGCAGTTTGTGAGTTCGAGCCTTGTGTTACGCTCTGTGCTGACAGCTCAGAGCCTGGAGCCTGTTTCAGATTCTGTGTCTCCCTCTCTCTCTCTCCCCTTCCTCTGCTTGAGCTCTCTCTCTCTCTCTCTCTCTCTCTCAAAAATAAATAAACATTAATTTTTTTTTAAAAAAATCATTAATATTTTTAATATAGAGGATGTTCAAATGAATACATGTAAAATTTTGTTGTTGTTTAACAGCTCCCAAACTGGCAGTCAGAGGTTTTTTTCTTCATTATGGGACATTAGCTCAGTCATGAAGTATTTAAGTACCTACTCAGGAAGAAAAGAGTTAAATAAAAAGTACAATACAGAGTGATTCACCATAATGCCACAGGGAAATACTCCCGTTGGTGTTTTAGAATATATAATAGAACTGATTATATGCTTTTTAAATTTGAAGTGTTAGAGTTCTACCCCAGTATCTCAACTGTTATTACATAAGCTTAGAGTCAAAAGACATTTCTGAAACATTGAACCATAGAACTGAGTTTTTTGGATATGTGGGTTTAGATTAGATATTAGCAGTTAGGTCTACAAATGTGTAGAAATTGATGTGAATTTCAGTTAATATTCTAAACTTTTGAAGATCTCTCTTCTGGAAACTGTTGGAATAAAATATAAGATATAATATAATGCTCAAATTTTCTTTATTTTTCTACCTTGTCAATAATAGGAAGATTCAGAGGCACCTGGGTGGCTCAGCTGGTTAAGTGTCCGACTTCAGCTCAGGTCATGATCTCACAGTTCGTGGGTTTGATCCCCGCATCGGGCTGTGTGCTGAACGCTTGCTCAGAGCCTGGAGCCTGCTTCGGATTCTGTGTCTCCTTCTCTCTCTGCCTCTCCCCTGCTTGCACTCTGTCTCACTCTGTCTCTCAAAAACAAATAAATACAATAATTTTTTTTTAAAATAATAGGAAGATTCACTTTATCCTAAGCATTTCACAGTTTTTATTCATTCAGCAAATACTTGAAGATACCCACCACATATCATCCTAGGTGCTGGAGATACAGTGTTACAGAAGATACAGAAGGTCTTTGCCCTGTTGTAACCAGCAATCTAACAGGGAAATAGAAAATAAATAATGATAAAGGGCCATGAAGAAAATCAGATCAGATTTACAGGACAGAGTAGGGAGGTAGTGAGAGCGGTGTTTTTGCGAAAGTGATCCCTCTTGAGAATTAGATGTTTGAGCTGCCCCTGATCGAAGAGATGGAGCCACTGTGTGGTGATCTGGGAAGGAGGCTGGGGCATGAAACTCTCTGGAGCTAAAAATATCCTTATTCTTTTTAATATAATACTTGTATTGACATCTTCTGAATGGGCTGTTTCCTGAAAGTTCACTTGCAAAATCTGCTATTTGGGATTCCAGATGCATTTCTTTTTGGGAAAATGTGGGTTTCAAGCCAGACCTGAACATCAAGGCCTGTGTGATATTTCACTAATAGGTAAAATATGACTGTGGCCAAAGGGGGCATGGTTATTGGAGAAAACCTTTATTTTGCTGAAAAAGATAGAGAGATAGTTGCTGTTCATATATAGGTCTCTTCTCTGTCTAATATTGCCAAGGGTTGCCTGAAGTAGCAGTGGTGTTTTGGAGGAACGAGGAAATGGTTTATTTTTCCTTTAGGTTAGTACAAGTATGTGATGGTTTTCTTACATTTGGTTTCTAAATATCCCTTAAGCGAGCTCTTAAGCTAAAAATGTGCTTGCGTTGTAATCAGAAGATACTTAAATGTATGATTGATTTGTAGCTTAAAAATTTTTTTTAATGTTTATTTTATTTTTGAAAGAGAGAGAGAGAGATGAGCAGGTTGGGGGGGGGGGAGGAGGGGAGGGAGCAGAGAAAGAGAGAGACACAGAATCTGAAGCAGGCTCCAGGCTCCGAGCTGTCAGCACAGAGCCCCATGTGGGGCTTGAACCCATGAACAGTGAGATCATGACCTGAGCCAAAGTCAGAAGCTTAACTGACTGAGCCACCCAGGTGCCCCTGTTTCATAGCTTTTCGTTCATTTTCTGAAAGACAAAATTATAAATGTAGTGAAAATCACTACATTATAGAAACTCTCAATGGCTTGTGCATTTGGGGGGAAAGATGACACATCAAAGACATTCTTCTCCAGAGAGTGAACAAAGTTGTACAGGATCTTTCAGGTTACAGCCCACAGCATTGCCGTTTTCTGTGCTTTATAGAGAATTGGACCCCTTAGGTTTCTGTTGTTTATTATTTTACTAGCAATAGATGACCAGGGACACTTCACATTGCTTGTTGGAATATTCAACTATGTTCTAGATCAGTTACTGTATGTGAAATATGATTCACAGTATTATTTTTTCATATTTAGACATAAATTCAGTGTGAGATTAAAAGTCTTTCTGCTTTCTGATAAATGTCTGAACTGCTTTTCAGGAGATGCAGCTAACTAGTAAACTTTTAAAATGTGTGCCTAATTTCAGGACAGTGGCTTGTGTTTTGTAAAAACAGGTGCTTCTGATTCCTGCTGAGTCGGTCTTAGTTTTCATGTTGCTCTTTGGCTGGTGGTGTTATGTGATTCATGATTTTGCAGGTGTGGAAAATAACATTTGATTTGTGAAGCCTCATTTTTGAGACAACACTAGGCACATCTCAAATGTAACCTGCATAGAATGTGAAGCCAAGAGTGGCCATCTTGCTGATTCTAAAAATTGGATGTAGGTTAGCAAATAGCCGCAGTGAAGAGTTTTAGTAACAATTACAGTTGGGGTTAACACTTGTTTTTGTAAACAGTGCTTGCCATGTGTTAAAACTCGTTTCTGCAAGTACTTTGAAGACATAAATACAACCTTATACTTTGAAAATACTTTGCTCAGTACATGTCACCCTGCCTAGAATCATGATGACTTTTTAAGGGAGCAGCTGTCAAAATTTAGCGTGAGAAATACTGGTATTCAGCAGTTGGTTATAAATGTCCATTTTATAGATTTACGGTGGTCTTTCATTGTTGACGTAGAGGTGGGGATTTCCCAGCACCTGAGAACTGTGGTTTGTGGCTGGTTTTATCTGTCAGTACCAAGTTTTCATGATTTACAGGGGCAAATACCTCTTTCATTCTTAAAAACCCCAAGCTTTTGTATAATGGTGTTTTAGGACCATTTGGAAGATGATCAGGCATAAAAGAATCTTACAGCTAAGAAAAACTATTGGGATCTTTCAATCCAACTTTTTTAAAAAACTGTTTTATTTACTTTTGAGAGAGAGATTGGCTGTGAGTGGGGGCGGGGGCAGAGAGAGAGGGAGACGCAGAATCCATAGCAGGCTCCAGGCTCGAGCTGTCAGCACAGAGCCGGACGCGGGGCTCGAACTGATGAACCGTGAGGTCGTGACCTGAGCCGAAGTCGGACACCCAACCGGCTGAGCCACCCAGGCGCCCCAATTCAGCTTTTTGCTTTTACATATGATTATTACCCTTAACAACATAGTAATTTGGCCTTAAGAGAAAAAAAATCTGATTTAGGATTACAGTCAGCTAAGAATACAGGCATAAAAGTATTTAACTCTCTAAACTTGGTCTATTTTTAATCTTACATTCCCTCAAACCCTTCTCATTGCTTCAAAGACTGCCTCCATGTGAAGCTTTCCACCCTCTACCCCAGTCCCAAGGGGTGCTTTGTATATGAATGATGTCTCACTTACTCTCCTGTTTTGTAATGACTTTTATGTCTGTCTCTCCTGTTAGTGCTGTGTAGGCATGTTTATATTCCAGCACCTAGGACAGTGCCTGGCTGCCTTAATACACTGGGCCATGCATAGATGTTTCGTCCTTGAAAATCTGTGGAGACTGACCACAGATCAGTGGGTCTTATGACCCACCCACAGAAACCTATCTCATTCCTTTATAGCCACCATTCACATATCTGAAATGAGAAGGAAGTTTAGCAAATAGTAATCTTTGGCTCTAAGAATTTGAGTTTGCAGTATCCATAATTCTGATACTGTCCCTCTCCCTTCTCCTACCCCAGTAGCATTAAGAGAACACAGCTCTGACAACAGACTTTTTAGAGAATCTGAGTGCAAAGAAAATAGAAGTGGAATGGAAGTGTTTATGTTTTATAATATTGTATAGACCTACCTCTTCTGAGTTTAGTGCATTCTGGAATCTATGCTAAGTACTTTACATGCATTAGCTCTAAGTACTTTACATACATTAGCTCTAAGAACTTTATATGCACTAGCTCATTTAATTCTCACAACTCTGTAGGACAGATACTATCCTTATTTTCTATAAAACTGGGGCCAAACAAGCTTAATTGATTTTCCCAGTGTCATACAATTATCTGAGCTGTTAGATCTTGCTACCAAATATTCATTAAGCACATACTATATTCTGAGAGCTTTAAGTGCATCGTATCTCCCATCTGCAATGCTGTGTGCCTTTCTCCCTCACTTTGCTGTTCAAGGATGTTGTCAGGAAGCGGACCTCAGCCCTCTTGACAGGTTGATAGACTCATGAGTCATCTTGGCTATAATTCCTTGTCTCTCATGGTAGGAAAAACATCAAAAGCAACTGCTATTATGACTAACCATTTTTGTAATGAGATAAATTTTCTTCTTCAACGTCTTCATTCAATTATGTTCAGTTCAATTGTGCTTTGAACGGGACAATTTGCTTTACATTCTGGTGTAACTTTGTGGTATGTGTGTGTGTGTGTGTGTGTGTGTGTTTCCCCACTAAATTTGAAATTAGGAACTGATGTATATAATTCACAGCATATTTGGATTGGAAGAATATTTATTATCACCAAGATGAGCAACACATCTGGTGTAGGACAGGGACCTCGATCAAGCCTTGTTCACAGTCCTTCAGCAACACAGAAGCAGAGCAGGAGGAATGTGAGTATCTGGCCATCTGAATATATGAATGTGAATGCATGTTGTGTCTCAAATTAATAAAATTAGGCAGTATAGAACCAATGCAGCTATATGAACAAAAATGTGAATACAGGAATAAATCTGTCATAAAATCTGAGTTCTCTTTGAGGTTCCACATAAATCCTTGAATTCATGAGAATTGGAAAATGATATAAGAATTAGTTTTATTTATGTTCTCTATTACCAAGTCACACATGAATCATATCCCCCCTGACAAATAAAATAATTGGTTGATGGGAAATATTTCTCAAGTAGAGTGAAATTATTTACCGTAAAGTATAAATTTTAAGACTGAATATTATTCTGTTTCTTGACAGCAGTGATCAAGGAGCTCTTAGTGTCAGGCTATGTCTTTTATATTATCCAGTTTGAACTTGACTTTGTCAAAGTGTCTTACTTGGGGTTTTGTAATTGTCTCAGATGATTAGCTCTTTATTCTTTTTATTTGGAAAGTTTCTGTTTCTTATTTTTAATTTCTTTTCCTTCTTAAAATTGCATGTTTCCCAAATAGCTAGAAATTACAATATTTTATTAACCTGACAGGGGTCTCTTGATTTGAAATGTGATGTCAAGCCTCAGAAATGACCTGATACTACTTGGAATTATGTCATGTTAAGAGCAAAGTATATATTTTAAGTCATGTAGAGAAGAATAGCGAAGTGTATCATTTTTAAAGTGTAGAATCAGTTCTCTTGCTCTGTTAAGCCATGTGGTAATATTTATTTTTAGCAGGTTTTCTTATTTTTTCAGGTTATTTATTTTGAGAGAGAGAGAGGTGGGGGGAGTAAGTGAGGGAGGGGTGAGAGAGAGAGAGAGAGAGAGGGAGGGAGGGAGGGAGAGAGAGTACTAAGTAGGTTCCATGTTCAGCACAGAGTCCGATGAGGGACTTGATCTCAGGAACCATGAGATCATGACCTGAGCTGAAACCAAGAGTCAATTGCTTAACTGACTGAGCCACCCAGGTGCCCCTCTCTCTTTTTACTTTTTTATTTCTCTTTTTATTTAGTTTTATATCTTTTTCTTGTCAGAAATCTCATAAAATTCCATTTTTTCAACCTCTCCCTATCACATCTGAATGTTAAACTCACCATGGCCTTCAGTTCCTGTGTCCTCTCCACTTGTCAGAACGTTGCTGACTTTTCATCCTGTCATGCAGTTTCCAGTTCCCTGCTTAATCTCCAGGCCCCTCAAGTGCTTGTCTCCCCTGGACTTTGGCCTCACACGCCTGCCAGTGCTTGGCCTTTGTACCACTAAACCATCTGTTGTCTTTACTCCTGCTCTCTGGCTCCTAACATTCCTGGAAGAAAAAGACCAGACAACCATGGAGGTTGGCTGTGTTACAAACTTAGGAGTTCCAGCCTCAGCTGGGCTTTCAAAACTAGTCATCAGTCTTTGGCTTTATCTGGAGTCAATCCCTTTTCCTCTCCTGGCGCAGTTATTCCCAAATTGTACCTGTCTTCTGAATTCGAACCTGCTCTTCCCCTCCCTAAACATACTCTCAACTGAAGATATAGACTCATTCCAAGTTCTCTACTTCTCCTCATCCCCTCCCAAGTATCTCTTATAAAAAATTCTATATATACAGGCAGCATGTTCCCATCCCAAAGTACAAAGAAGGTTCTCAGTTAATATTAGACTGGTGGAATGATGCCTTGTGGTCCTCCAATTCCACACCAGCCACTCCACTGAAAGTGATACAACAGAGATCACCAGTGACCTAATGAGTGTAAATTTAGTTGTCTTTAAAACGTTGTTAACATTTTTGAGCTTTGTGTGAAATTGGTCATCATTTGATTTTTGAATCTTTCCTGACTTGGCTTCTATGACTTGTCTTCTAAGAGAGAAAGGGAGAGAGAGAGCAAGCAAGGGAGGGGCAGAGAGAGGGGGAGAGAAGGAGAATCCCAAGCAGGCTCAGCACTGTCACATGGAGCTGGATGTGAGGCTCAGTCCCATGAACCATGAGATCATGACCAGAGCTGAAACCAAGCTTCAGAAGCTTAACCAGCTGAGCCACTCAGGTACCCCTTTGATCCATCTTCTACCTGGTCCTTCTCTCCTTCTCTGATCACCTTCTCCTTCTTCCCCTTTTATTCTGGAACTGCCCAGAGTTCAGTCCTGGCTGTTTTGCATTCTCCGTCTGTAAATTCATCCTGGGAAATAATCTGGCTCCTTCCTTTTTGTAGTTTATATGTCACAAATGAGCTCTAGATCCGTATTGCCAACTCTCATCTGGATGTTCTGTCATCTAAGATTTCAGCGTTTCCTAAACTGAACTCAGTACCTTATCTCCTGCCCCAAACAGGTTTGCTCTGCCTTCTCTCTTTTCAAGGCATTGTCCTCTAAAAAGCTGTCTAAAATAAGAAGCTCAAAATCATTCCTCATTAGAGCTTGTCTTGAGTTTTTCAATTATATTTTATCTACTTCGTCTACTTTGTATTCCCTCTCCACTTAGGCTAGTTCATGGTTGGAGCTTAATAAATGTTTAATTTTGTTTTATTTCACATCAAACTGTAGACAACTAGAACAGTGGATTCCAGGGGATGTATCTATCTTCAACTTTGATGTATATATTCATCTTTAGGCCTACTGGAAAGATACTTGGCAGTTTATGATGCCTCGAGGCTAAAATTTTTCTGAGGTAAAGTATTCTATTAGTGTCACAGTATTTTCAATTGATGATTTTCACCTTGTTCATTAAAAGCAAAGTGGGCAGCTCAAGTCTCAAGGACCTAGGTATCTGGAAATATTAGCTTGGGGTCTAGAATTCAATAACCATTGATTGCTCCGTCCAAAGTAGTTTATTGTTGATATCTTTTCCCTAAAATGGAATCAATTATTCTTGCCTATGCATTTTTATTAATGGACTGGCTATTTGGATTAGAATAATGAATTGAAGTACAGTGGCATATTGAAAATATGAAAAATAAAGTGTTTTTCACTTTAGAATGTTGATCTAATAAATCACAAAGTATATCAGAGGAAGTTTAATGAAGAAAGGCAATAGAGGTAATGAGAACATTTAATTGATTCTAAATGGTAGCTCTAAACATTGTTTAAATTTAACATCAAAGAAGATTCTCTTTTTTATAGGACAAAAACTTTTTTGCTTACAATAGCTATTGACCAAAATGATTACAATTTTTGTGTTCTTTGTAATTTTCATTGTTTTTCTTTAAACCATTACAATAACTATTTTCTCACAGAAAATAAAATTATGAGAGATTTAAATTCAGAGAAGTAATTTGGATTGCATAGTTTTGAAGACATAATCGAGACTGACCAACTTTTGGAGTACAAATTTCAAACTTAAGGACATGTTTAAATAGTTAAAAGAAAATAAATGTCACATGCCAGTAAACAGCAAATTAATTATGAGTCATTCTTAGCTATTTCTATAGTACAGCCTGTATATTATGGCTTGATGATAAGCATTGCAATAATTATAGCTTTATTTTATTTTAGAATTTTATAATGCTTTTATACACATTTTACTTTGTGGTCCTTCTACCAACTTATAAGTTGATAAATCAGCTGTTATTATTGTTATTCCCCATTTTATAGATGAAGAAAAAAAGCACTGGAAAATTAAATGGCTTGTTCATTGTCATACAAATAATGAATAGTGGCTCCTCTTGATTCAGCTGTTTCCAAATCTTTTAGGCCTTTTTACTTTCCTGAATGGACTTGAGCTCTTTGAAACAGGCTACCCCATGCCATTTATCTTCGTGTGCCTGGAACACAGCAGGTGCACAGTGTATTTGTTGAATAGATTAGCCTATACTAGAATAGAATTTCAACTATCAGTCCCTTAAAGAATCTTCCTACTCAAATGCAGTATTGTATCAACTTAATAGAATTATGCTGTGCACTTGAAAATATTAACACTGCATTTTTAATATCCTGTAAATGAATAGCACTTTTTATAAATTGGAAGTCATCATGGGAAACAGCAAAGAGGCAAAGGATAAGTATTTTATTGTTAATCTGTCTGGGGTTAATTCCATTCTAGTAGTTATCTATTGCCACATGACAAATTACCCCCAAATATAGCAGCTTACAACAGCAAACACTTATTATATTATAGTTCCTGTGAGTTGGAAGTTTTGGTGCAGCTTAGCTCAGTGCTTGGGCTCACTGTGTCTCATAAGGCTGCAGTCAACGTTTAGACTGGGGCTGTAGTCATCTCAAGGCTGGGTGGAGGGAGGACCCCCTTCCAAGCTTACTTATGTGACTGTGGTCTCAGGTCCTTGCTGACTATCGGTTGAGGCATCAGTTTTTCCCACGTGGGTCTCCCCACTAGGTAGCTCAAACATGCAGCTGGTTTCACTCACAGCAAGTGAGCCAAGAGAGAATGAGAAAGGGCAAGTAAGACAAAAGCCAGTCTCATTGTAACTTCATTTTGGAACTAACAACCCATCACTCATGCTTTCTGTTCATTAGAAAAGAGTCACTGGGTCAACCCAAACCCAAGAGGATGGGATTACAGTAGATTGTGAATACTAAGAGGTCAGAATCATTGGGGCCATCTTAAGACTGGGTATGACATTTATATTAAATGCTGTTGCTCACACAGAATAAATCAGAAGAAATAAAATTCCAATAGACTGACCTCCACCTTGTCCAGACTTTTTAAGGAAAAAATCATAGAAACCCAACTCAAACTGGCTGTAGTCATTTCCCCTTCAAAATAAGGTGATTTATTTTTTTACTTAAAAGTATCTCAAGGGCACCTGGGTGGCTCAGTCGGTTGAGTGTCTGACTTCAGCTCAGATCATGATCTCACAGTTCATGGGTTTGAGCCCCGCGTCGGGCTCTGTGCTGGCAACTCAGAGCCTGGAGCCTGCTTTGGATTCTGTGTCTCCCTCTCTCTCTGTACCTCCCCCACTCATGCTCTGTCTCTCAAAAATAAATAAGCGTTAAAAATTAAAAAATATATATATCTCAGAGTTGTTCTGAATTTTGAGCCAGCAAGGTTCTCTTCTGTCCTCTCTTTAACTTTCAACTCTGCTTTCGTTTTTGTTTTGGCTTTTATTTTCTTTTTTTTTAAAGTTTTTATTTTAATTCTAGTTAGTTAACATACAGTCTTATATTAGTTTCAGGTGTACAATGTAGTGCTTCTATCCTTCCATATATCACCCTGTGCTCATTACAACAAGTGCACTCCTTAATCCCCATCACCTATTTAACCCTACCCACCTCCCCTCTGGTAACCTTCAGTTTGTTCTCTCTAGTTAAGAGACTGTTTCTTGATTTCTCTCTCGTTTTCGCTTTGCTCATTTTTTCCTTTAAATTCCACACATGAATGAAATCATATGGTATTGTCTTTCTCTGACTTATTTCACTTAGCATAATACTCTCTAGCTCCATCCACGTCATTGCAAATGGCAAGATTTAATTCTTTTTTATGGCTGAATAATATTCATATTATTCATAACACACACACACACACACACACACACACACACACACACACACACACCCCACATCTTCTTTATCCATTCATCAGTCCATGGACACTTGGGCTATTTCCATATCTAAGCTATTGTAAATAATGCTGCTGTATAAACATAGGAGTGCATGTATCCCTCTGAATTAGTGTTTTTGTATTCTTTGTGTAAATACTCAGTGTAATTTATGGATCATAAAGTAGTTCTATTTTTAACTTTTTGAGGAACCTCCATAATGTTTTCCACAGTGGCTACACCTGTTTGCATTGCCACCAACAGTGTAAGAGGGTTCCTTTTTCTCTGCATCCTTGACAACACTAGTTGTTTCTTGTGTTTTTGATTTTAGCCATGCTGACAGGTATGAATTGGTATCTCATTGTAGTTTTATTTGCATTTCCCTGATGGTAAATGATGTTGACCATCTTTTCATGTGTCTGTTGGCCATCTGTATGTCTTCTTTGGAGAAATGTCTGTTCATGTCTTCTGCCTGTTTTTTAATTGGGTTGTTTTTTGGAGTGTTGAGTGTTTATAGGTTCTTTATATATTTTGGATACTAACTCTTTATTGGATATGTCATTGGCAAATGTCTTCTCCCATTCAGTAGGCTGCCTTGTAGTTTTGTTCGTTGTTGCCTTTGCCATGCAACAGCTTTTTATTTTAATGTAGTCCCAATAGATTGTTTTTGCTTTTATTTCCTTGGCCTCAGGAGACATGTCTAGAAAAAAGTTGCTATGGCTGATGTCAAAGAAGTAACTGCCTGTTTTCTTTTCTAGAATTGTTATGGTTTCAGGTCTTTAATCCAGTTTGAGTTTATTTTTGTGTACAGTGTAAGAAAGTGGTCTAGTTTCTTTCTTCTGCATGTTGCTGCCCAGTTTTCGTGACACCATTTGTTGGGGAGACTGTCTTCTTCCCAATGGATATTCTTTCCTGCTTTGTCGAAGATGAATTGACCATACAGTTGTGGGTTCAACTTTGCTTTCTTGAATAGCTCTGAATGGGTTCTTTTGATCTGTCTTGTGCTTCATTCCCATCCCAATGGTCAGGGGGAATGGAACTCTCCAGTTGACTCGTCTTGGGTCACCTTCCCCTTCCTGGAACCTGGGGAAAGTGACAAGAGCAGAAATCTAAATCATATGAACTGAGAGTGGGGGGAAAGAAAAATTGAGGTGCTGTTGCTACAGTAGGGAATACTGGCTAATGGGCAGGCAAATCACTATTGCCTAGTGCACTCATCTGTTCCTCTTGCACCGTAATCTGTTTTCATTCATGCAGTTTACTGTGCTTGTGGTGAACCTAAAGATGTGTAGGATGACATACCTTGTTTTGGTATCCCAAACCCTTGTTTTGGGCTCCCCCCCTACTTTTAGGTATCTAAAAGATTCGACCTGAGAAGTCAGCTATAGCTCTTTTTCAGAGAGAAAACAGAATTATTAGACTGTCATTGTGATCACATTCAAGTGTATGAGGTCGATCGCAAAACTAAAGCTCATTTGTCAGAGTCGCTGCAGTTTCCACCTGTGGTTCCATGAAAACGGGGCCCTGCTCAGCATAAGCATGACTGTAGGCTTCTCCTCTTCCTACACCAGGAGGACCCCTGAAGTCCGTATGTCCTGGAGAGCCAGCCAACTAAGGCTGTCACCACTCTCCTTCTGGTGGCAGCACCTTACAGGCTAGACATTTGGCGGGGAGACTGTTCCGCAACATTCGTTCCTGAGTGCTCATTTCTAGACATTGTATGAGGCTCTGGGGATGCCGAGAAAAACAGAGTATCGTCCATGGTCCACATAAATGACATCTGCACTTGGGTTTTGAGGAAAAAGAAAGCAGCAGCTTAACTGGTCCTGGGTTGAACAACCACGAGGGTGAACTTGGCTTGTGAAACCGACCACAGTCCTCCTGCTGCCTGCTGGTTGCCACATGGCTCACATGGTGATGTTTTTCCTGCCCATCAACCAAGTACTTATGGCCTCCATGTGTCTCAGGCATTTTGGTCACTGTGCCAGTTCAAAAACCTCTGCCCTCTGTTCATCCATTTCTACTGACTTCTATTGTGCAAAACATGGTTATTGTATTCATCCTCCAGAATGGATTTTGGTTTTTCTCCCCTAATACACATTCATCCCCAGATTCCCAGCTTTCTTCATTTTCTTCCCAACTCATGTCCTGGTCAAAAAGTTACCATCTCAATTCCAAAACTTAGGTCATTTGCTAAACCAAATTAGTTCCTTTTTAAAACTCACGAGATGGGTGATTGGTAACTCACATTATTATGGATGAGTTTTTGTTTTGTTTTTGCTTATTAACCACAATAAACCTTTAAATGATGAGACTTCAGGCAAAGTAGGAGAGAATATTTTAGACTGGATCACTTTTGCTCTATTTGGCTTCTAAGCATATTCTATTTAGATAAGACATTTCGGGGCGCCTGGGTGGCTCAGTCCGTTAAGCATCCGACTTCGGCTCAGGAAATGATCTCACAGCTCATGAGTTCAAATCTGCATCGGGCTCTGTGCTGACAGTTCAGAGCCTGGAGCCTGTTTCAGATTCTGTATCTCCCTGGTTCTCTGCCCCTCCCCCTGCTCATGCGCGTGCGTGCGCATTCTCTCTCTCTCAAAAATAAATAACCATTAAAAAATTAAACAAAGAAAGATAAAAAGACATTTTGATATGGGGATTTGCAGCCTCTCCTATCAGAAATAGTCCCATTTCCTAAACCTTCTTCTACCAGCACTTAACTTCTACTTTCCTTTTCTCATATCCAGTTTCTTCTTCTTTGGAGTCTGAGGCCTGTGCTGACTTAGTAAGATATTAAATGGTCATCATAAGTCAATAGAGATATGAAATTGGCTTTAAAATCAGTCTTCAGATGTGATAATAAAGACAGCCAGACATTGAAAGGTACAGATAGCCCCAACGTACTCTGGGCTGGTCAGAGCTCACTGGAGAGAGATATGGGCAAACTGAAGCCCTGCCAGAGAAGAATGACTGGATGGAGACATGAATGGCGTGTACAGACTGACTAAAAGAATAGAATGTGTTCACCTTAGTCAAGAAGAGACTTCTCAGAAAAAGAGCAGAAAGTAGGTTAGAGGTACAGTAGTGCACATGGTGATGTGCAACCCACGAATTTCCTCTGTACGGCCTTTAATCAAAACAAGGCTAAAATCAATGAGTAACTTTGAGGATTTTTTTCTTTTTCTGAGAACAATAGCATTTCTTTTCTGTGACCACTGTTAGCAATGTGATGGAAGGAGTGCATGCATAGAGAAGCAGGATGGAAAATAGCTCATATATTATGTGCTAACTCCCGTCAGTTGGCAGAATATGGTTATAATAGTGTAGTCATTGTGAGCAGAGACCTAGGAGTAAAATGAACCTGGCTTTGAACGTAAGCTCAGTTCCTTCCAACACTGTGACTTAACATCTAATTCTCAGTGTCTACATCTCTAAAAGGGGGAAAATGGTAGTATCTATCTCACTGGGGATATTGTGAGGAGATAAAGCATGTAAAGCCTTCGGTACAGTGCCTTACACATGGTAAGTGATAAATGTTAGCATTGAGAAAGGTTGTGAGGTCAAAGAAAGAAAGATTATAAGATCGTGTTAGGTGGGAAAGCAAATGTGATCAATTAGTGATGTCTGTCATGGAAGTGAAGGAAAGTAGGCCATAGATTTATCATCTTTGGGGTATAGTTGAATGAAATGATCACTTATATTCAGTCCTTTTATTTTTTCATGTTACGTAGCTATTTACTTACTGCTTAAATAATAAAGTAGACGGAACATTAGCTTAATCAGGGAGTTTCTGCCATGCATCTTTCTTTCCTTTCACCTTGTCTTATTATATCTTAAGTTTAAACATATGACAATTATATGGAAAGAAAATACCTTGTTTTTCTACCATTCCGTTGACCTTGCTAGTCTTGCAATGTAAATGAAGTGGAAGGAAATACACTTTACAATGCACAATGAATGAGCCTGTGCTTCATAAATGTCTTAGTTCTACTATCCATTAGATATTTGGAAAGAATGTGAGGAAAATCAAATGCCAAAAAGCAAGCTATCTTTTGCCAAATCAAATATATCTTATCTGAATATACTTTTCATATATTTGTATTGAACTCATACTAGTGTTTCGTGCACATTTTAGGATATGAATAATTCCCTAGACTCTACTGGGAGTACCTTATCTTATATATCCATGGATACTTAAGAAGACAACTGTAAAATTGATGTGTTGACCATGAATCTTTAACACTACCTATTGTATGTTGTCAAGAACATTGCTAAGGAAATAAAGATGTGTCATTAAAAGAGGTAATGTTTCAAGGTTAGCTTCCTGGGTGTTGAATAACTCCTAGAAAGCTAAGCACAGCCACTTTATGTATAGATGGTTGCCAAGGGGAAACTGTTAGTGCTACTGAAAATGGTATTGGTCCAGTGGATGGCTGTATTTTCCTAAGACATAAGTGAGAATAGCTGGATTACAAGATAGAAATAAATTACTCGCTTTTTTTCCCATGACATAATGATCAAGAAACCACACGTGTATTTACTTACTTACCTTCAACTTAGAAACATGGCAAGGTACTATCAACTCAAAGAAGTTGTGTTGTGCTTTGGCCACATCTTAGACTCTAGAGTGAGAACCAGTCAGAAACCTGGATCCTCTGCTTAATTGATTTTTAACCTTGTCAAAGTATATGAATTTTTCTAATCATCTCTAGTTGCTCCCTCCATAAAATGGGGACAACTGTTCGTACCTGTTCTCTTTTGTGGGGATTCCATTAGATGAATAGGAATGCTGTTATCATAGAGTCTGCTGCATGGGAAGCAATAAGAGTAACCATCATTATTAATGGTTATAATGGTTGATGAGTCAAGACCCTGGGTTCTGAACTCATCTTTAATACTAACTAGCTGTGTAATTTTGGGAAACTTTTATTAATTCTCTGGACCTCCACTTCCTTAACTGTAAAGTTAAAGAAATTGAATTATTTTGAATATTACTTCTAATTCTAAAGTACTATCCTGGTTAGCAAAAGCGCTTAAAAATTCAAAGTAAAAAAGCCTCCACTATTCCTAAGTGGTGGTTAATTTTCCCATCTTAAACATTTCCTTTTATAAGGGGAAGACCTTTTGCTTTTTCCCACCTCTGTTTTCCCGAGGAATTTCATTGCCTTTAGTTTAAAGGAAAGGTGTTAAATAGAAAAGTTAACGCCTTGTTGCCATGTGAACACTAAATGCTCTTAATTACTCGCTTTAAAATAGCTCCCTGTTAATGGGCTTGGAAATCCTGTCTCAATCCAGATTCTTAATATTCCTCTTGCAAACAGAAACCTCTCCATTCATGTAGAAAAGTGCACCAATTAAAGATGCTGAACTTGCTAAGTTTTTATGAAGTGAACACACCCATGTAACTGGCACCTGGATCAAGAAACAACATTACCAGCACCTTAAAACCTCCCTCATGTGCCCTCTCCAATCACTAAGTCCTGCCTGAGATTAACCACTATCCTGATCTGTACCTTTATGAATTACTTTTGCGTGTTCTTGAAGTTGACGTAAGTGAAATCAAATGGCAAGTACTCATTTCTATTGAGTACATAGTTCGGAGTGGAACTACTTAATACATAGTGTCCACGTATGTTCAGCTTTAACAGATCATGCCAGTCTTCTGAGTGGTCCCACTAATTTATACACTTGGCCCCTAACCCTGCCCCAGCAAGAAATAAGAATTCCGCTTCTGATTACCTGTCTCATTTAAAGCCACATTTCTTGGGATGCCTGGGTGGCTCAGTCGGTTAGGCGTCCAACTTCGGCTCAGGTCACGATCTCATGGTTCGTGGGTTCGAGCCCTGCATCGGGCTCTATGCTGACAGCTCGGAGCCTGGAGCCTGCTTCAGATTCTCCCTCTCTCTCTGTTCCTCCCCTGCTCTCACTCTGTCTCTCTCTCTCTCTCTCTCTCTCTCAAAAATAAATGACAAAGATTAAAAAAAAATTTAAAGCCACATTTCTTAAAGCAGGCCACTGTTTTGAATTGGGTGATACATATTACTTTCTAACATCTGTACCCTCTACTTCAAGTGATGGGAGACTCTGGTTTGCCCTGGACAGACCCTGGAGGTACCAACTTGATACCTGTTGTCTTTGAGTACTTATTATTAATGCTCCCTTTACTTTCAAATTGCCTAGGGTTCTGGAGGGATAAAAATGTTCTAAAACTAAATGTAATGATGGCTGCAGAACCCTGTGACTGTAATTAAAAAAAAATGATTGAATCGTAACATTTATATAGACAGATTTTTATGGCATGTGAATTATATCTTCAATAAAGGACTCTTGAAAAATTGCCCCAGTTTGGATGGTAAATTATGTGGTCATCCTGCTTGACCCCATTTCTGCCATTTGTAAACAAGTTTTAAAAAGAGAGAGGAGGGGCGCCTGGGTGGCGCAGTCGGTTAAGCGTCCGACTTCATCCAGGTCACGATCTCGCGGTCCGTGGCTTCGAGCCCCGCGTCAGGCTCTGCGCTGATGGCTCAGAGCCTGGAGCCTGTTTCCGATTCTGTGTCTCCCTCTCTCTCTGCCCCTCCCCCGTTCATGCTCAGTCTCTCTCTGTCCCACAAATAAATAAAAACGTTGAAAAAGAAAAAAAAGAAAAAAAAATTTTAAAAAGAGAGAGGAAAAACAAAACAAAACAAAACAAAACAGAATGAGTCTAGCTACTTCTTTTCAAAAAAAACAAACCTCCCTAACATGAGTTTTGAAGCATTTGCTACAGAGATGCCATCTAAAGCAAAGGAAAATGGATTAGGTTACACCAATCCATTAAGCTACTCTTTTGAAAGGGAATCCTACCACTGGTATTGAGTTTGTTTTATAATTTATCAAAAATAAAGGAGACCTAGATAAAGAAGATGTGGTTTATATATACAATGGAATACTACTTGGTCGTGAGAAAGAATGGAATCTGGCCATTTGTAGCAATGTGGATGGAACTGGAGAGTGTTATGCTAAGTGAAATAAGTCAGGCAGGGGAAGACAGATACCATATGTTTTCACTCATATGTGGATTCTGAGAAACTCAACAGAAAACCAGTGGGGGAGAGGAAGGGAGGGGAAAAGTTACAGAGAGGGAAGAAGGCAAACCTTAAAAGACTCTTAAGTACTGAGAACAAACTGAGGGTTGATGGGTAGGGAGGGGGGAGAGGGGAAAGTGGGTGATGGGCATTGAGGAGGGCACCTGTTGGGATGAGCACTGGGTGTTGTATGGAAACCAACTTGACAATAAGTTTCATTAAAAAAAATAAAGGAGACTTTTTAAATAAACATGTCTCATAAGCTTTTCCATGAGATAAAAATTGTTAATGAAAACTATGGCATGGCTGTCACTAGCTGAGTGACAAACCACCCTGGGAGTTAGCAGTAAGAATAACCACTTCACTGTGCTCGTAGATTCTGTGGGTCAGGGATTCAGATGTAGCACAGCAGAGGTGGCTTGTATGCTCCACTTTCTGAGGCGTCAGCTCATTGCTGGCTGGGACCTCTCAGCTCAGCTGTCAACTAGAATGCATATACATGGCCTCTCCCTCTAGGTGAATTTGGGCTTTCTCATAGCGTAGAAGCCGGGTTCCAAGAGGGCAAGGTGGAAGTGAATGGCATTGTTATGATTTGGTCTGAGAAGTCGCCTAGAGTCACTTTTGCCATACTCTGTTGATGAAGTTTGTCACAAAATTCTGTCCAGATTCCAAGGGGAGGAGATAAAGACCTAATCACCTGATGGGAGGGGCGCTGTATTTATTAAGAACAATGTATTTATTAAGAACAATGTATTTATTAAGAACATGTAGAATGGGAGATACTGTGGGGTGCAGCTTCGGAAGATATGCTCCCCCTTTATCTGGCTCTTCTCTTTCCTTTACCTCAGTTGTTCCTGTCTTGCTCAACTTTGATTTCACCCCCAGTAGTTTCTCCTCAGAATGGGGTCCTGTCCAGGAAGGGAGGCCTGATTGGATCGGATGCAAAAGTTCACAGGGCCTAGACAGAGTCTGAATGTCTAGGCCTTGCCATGGGCCCCTTGCCCTCACTGGCTTTTGGATTAGGCAGCTGCAACCCCTGTTATTACATTGGCCTGCGATATTCTCTAGTAAATACCTTATGTTGGCCGTTTGTGGGTTCTCTTGTTCTCTGATTCGTCAGAGATCTGCATCTCTCTGCTTCTGCACAGATGCTAACATTGTGCTTCTTGGTCATTTGTCACCAGCTTGGAATCTGGAGTTTTTGAGCTACCTTGTTTCCTAATTTTGTGTAAATATCGTCCCTAGAGTTTTGACTTGGATGTTAGTTACTCTGTCTGTTTTGATGTAGGGATTTGGGAAGATCCAAAACTGTGCTGCCGTATAACTACCATTTTACCAGAACTCACTCAGAATGATCTTTTAAAAATGTGAAACTGCTGCATAAAAGCCTCCAAAGGCATCCCCGCAACCAGAATAAAATGCAAATATCTCACTTTGTGCACTCGGCACATTAGGATGTTGCTGCTGCCTGTGTCTCATCCTCCTTTGCCTGTGCTTGGGAATGGCTAATCCAGATTCCCTGACGATGTGGTAATGATCGTGACGATGTCTGAGCTGCTTGTCTTGTGGGCCTCAGTTTACTGAAAAGCCTTCCCATCTCTAATAGTCTTTGATACAGTAAACCTGTGACATTCATGAGGAATATGTCCAGGAGGCCTCCTTGCTTCCACAAATTCACAAATATTATAGCATAAAATTTCTTCCATAAAATGCAGTAAAGTGTTAACTGAAAAGTTTAAGTGACCTCTTAATGTTTCTTTGAATACAGCACTAAAATCATTTCTGAACCTTTAAAATAAATTCAGCCACTAACAGAAATGCTGCACAACATTGCACAAGTTTTTTATATTCAAGAGGCCCTGTTATTCCCCTTGCTGCCCTGTGGTCACATGTAGCACTTCATCTTTATTGCACAAGTGTTCGGGTTTCTCCCTCTTCTCCTCTATGAATTCCTTTCTTTTGGGAGACCTGCTCCCAAAGCAACACGGTCAGTTGATGTGTTCACCTCTGAACCTCATGAATTGTTCCTCATGTTCCCAACCTGACTCTTTCTGGAGGTGAGGTCGGTAGAGACCCTGCCCTCACATCTTCTTGATGGTGTTAGTACACACTCTGCAGCGGTCCATCGGTTCTCATTTCCTTTTCTTCTGCCTACTAAAGTTTCTACTGGTGGGTGAGCAATTTGGCATCTACTGAATACCGTGAAACTACGTAAAAATATGGTAGCACCCCTGCACTGAAAATTCAGCGCTTTGTTCCTTCATTTATTTCCTGCTTATGTTTTTCTGCATAAGGTTCATATCTTTATTGGGTGAGTTTACTTTCTTTTCCTTTCTCATAGGTAATACAATCTGCACAACAATTTAGAAAAATGATACTGCCCCATTGCTAGGTGGTAAGGCTCATGGTTCCTTACTAGCCTTATGAACTATTTTCCTCTGGAAAGAAAACTACATTTTATGGCACACTTCTGTGTGCCAAGTACCTTGCATACATTGGTCTCGTTTAATTTCCACATTAACCTGGATCATATCCCATTTTGCTGGCAAAGGAAACTAAGGCACAGAAAAGTTAAGTAAAAACAAAATTGGTTTTATTCCAGGTTTTTATGTCTATCTCTAAGCTTCTTTACCATTCTTTTTTTTTTTTAATGTTTTTTAACGTTTATTTATTTTTGAGACAGAGAGAGACAGAGTATGAACAGGGGAGGGTCAGAGAGAGGGAGACACAGAATCTGAAACAGGCTCCAGGCTCTGAGCTGTCAGCACAGAGCCCGATGTGGGGCTCGACCTCACGGACTGCGAGATCATGACCTGAGCCAAAGTCGGACGCTCAACCGACTGAGCCACCCAGGCGCCCTGCTTCTTTACCATTCTTGTTAGTGTGTGTTAGTATGTGTGTGTGTGTGTGTGGGGGGGGTGTTTGTTTATCTATCTAATTTATTTTTGGGCAGAGAGCAGCACTTTTAATGGAATGTAAATGCAAGTCATATACATGATTTTATATTTCATTGTAGCCACATTTTTATTTTTATATTTATTTATTTAAAAATCTTTTAAATGTTTATTCTTGAGAAAGAGAGGTGCAGGAGGGACAGAGAGAGAGAGAGGACAGACACAGAATCTGATGCAGGCTCCAGGCTCCGAGCTGTCAGCACAGAGCCCAACGTGGGGCTCAAACCATGGACCAAGAGATCATGACCTGAGCCGAAGTCAGCTGCTTAACCAACTGAGCCACCCAGGCACCCCTGTAGCCACATGTTTAAAAGCCAAAAGAAACAGGTAAAAATAACTGTAATGATATATTTTATTAAATCAATATATCCAAAATAGTACCACTTCAACATGCAATCGGTATAAAAATTGTTAATAAGCTATTTTCCATTCTGTTTGGGGGACAGTTCAATTAAATTTGGTATGTATTTTTTCACTGACAATGTATTACGATGTAGACTAGTCACATTTCAAGTGCCCACTAGCGATCAGTGGATAGTGCCTACTGTATTATGTTGTACAGAGAGGAAGGGAGGGAGGAAGAAAGTAATAATGTATAAAATGGTATATGTAGGGGCGCCTGGGTGGCTCAGTCGGTTAAGCCTCTGACTTCGGCTCAGGTCATGATCTGACAGTTCGTGGGTTCGAGCCCCGCGTCGGGCTCTGTGCTGACAGCTCAGAGCCTGGAGCCTGCTTCACATTCTGTGTCTCCCTCTCTCTCTGCCCCTTCCCTGCTCATGCTGTGTCTCTCTCTGTCTCAAAAGTAAACATTAAAAAAAAATAATAAAAAAAAAATAAAATGGTATATGTAGTGTGAAACAAGACTCGCTACACTTCTGATTCTCAATTCCTCAGTCTTCCTCCTCAAAGGCAAACCTAACTTCCGATGTACTAGTCAGTTATTCTATACATCAAGTGTATTTTTCCTTATTTTTTTATGTAAACAGAGACAAACTGTACACACTTTTATATGTTAGTACTTTGTTTTTTCTCTGAACACCATCATTTGAAGATTTCTCCTTAGTGGTTCAAGTGTGTTTGGTTATGTATGTGTGTAGCTATACACGTATATGTGTGTTCAACTACGTTTAGCAAATATTGCTGACAACCTACTGTGATCTACACACTTTGCTAGGCACGTGGATTACATCAGTGGACAAAACTGATATAGACCCCTGCCTTTGGATTTTCCATTTTAGAGGAGTAAGAGAGACAACAAATGCTTAAGCGAACTATATAGCATGTTAGAAGGTAACGTGTCTGTTATGTATGGAAAGAAAGAAAACAAAAAATGGTGGGGGCAGGAGTTTCCATTTCAAATGGAGTGCTTAGGGTACCTCCACCTCATTAAGATCTTTGTTCAGGACCTTGAGAGAAGTGGGTAAATTTGTGGGTAAACTTGGGGGGGAGGGTGTTCCAAGCAAGGTGGGGGCCCAAGTGGAAGGAGCCTGGTACATTTGAGGAGCTGTGAGGAAGCCATTGGGGCCGGGGTGAAGTGAGAGAGAGGCACATAGACATGGGGGAGGTTATATTGGGAGGGCAGTAGATCTTGTCTGCTTTGTAGGCCACTGTAACCATTGGGACTCTTGCTGTGAGTGTGGGGACGCCTGTCATGCTTCCCGTTAGCAGCCACCAAGCATTCTAATATACGGATGTACCATAGATTATTTACCACTGTCCCTGTGGAGAGGGACACTCGGGTTGTTTCTGGTCTGTTCTTTATTCTATTTTTTTTTTTTTTTTTTTTTTTTCAAATTTTTTTTTCAACGTTTTTTATTCTATTTTTTGGGACAGAGAAAGACAGAGCATGAACGGGGGAGGGGCAGAGAGAGAGGGAGACACAGAATCAGAAACAGGCTCCAGGCTCTGAGCCATCAGCCCAGAGCCCGACGCGGGGCTCGAACTCACGGACCGCGAGATCGTGACCTGGCTGAAGTCGGACGCTTAACCGACTGCGCCACCCAGGCGCCCCTGTTCTTTATTCTAAACAATGACATAGTGTATGTCCCGGAATCTACATCTCTTTGCTCATGTAAAATAATTTCCTAGTATTGGAATAGCTAGATGAGGGAATGCTTATTTTTAATTTTCCCAGACATTGCCGAACCACCCTCCAAAGAGATTGTACAAATTTATACTCCTCTCCATTATAGGTGAGACTGCTTGTTTTCTTGTTAACACATAGCAGTTAATCAACAATTTTATTTTTGCCAATTCTATAAGTGAAAGTGTTCTCTTACTGGTATAATTTTGGGGGGATCTGTCCTCCACTCTAAATCATATAATAACGTGGATTCTATTCCAGTCCTCTTTCTTTTCTCAGGGCTCCTAAACTGCTTTGCACTTGACATCTATTACAGCACACAGTGCTTTGTATTTGAATTGTTTATGTCCTTGTATTTCCCTCTTTATTATAAGCTTCTCAAGAGCAGAGCTAACCTCTTATTTTTTATACCCTCCACCAGTGACTAGAACTTTGCTCAATACATAAGAAGCAGTTGTATCTTTGTTGGTTAATAAGTAAATGACTTAATTCTGTTTGAATTATGCAGCATAATCTTATACTGATGTTATCAATGTATTAATAATTAAAATGACAGTAATAACTGTCACTGAAACTCTTGGATTTATTGGATTATATGTTTTTGACTGCTAGCTGAGAACAGTATTCTTTCTATAGCCTTCAGCGTGGAAATAGTCCATTTGTTATCTTATTTCTAATCCCTAAGGTAGTCATTTCTTTAAATATACAAAAACCTGAGTAGGACTGAATTGGATACCTATGTAAGTGATGGTAAATACAGTTTAGCCAGGTTCCTATAGCTTTGTCTGCTTCTGTCTGGTTTGCCATCTTGAAACTAAGCAGCAATTTCTGGCTTGTAGCCTTGGGCATCTGGCTGCTGAGGTCATTAGGCCAATGGCTACACCGTTGCTTAGTTTTGGGAATCTTGGAAATGTGATTTGAAGATGGATTTGGAGAGAGGAGTATGTTCTGGGTCAGGAAGATGAGCAGCATTTCCTGGGCTGGTTTCTCTGTACACTAGGGTCCCTGGAGAGAATAACAAATGTTCCATTTGGGAAATGTTATACTGAGTCTTCCCTCTCCATGCACATAAGCATATTAAGGGTTCTGAGAAACCCTGCCATAAAGAAACCTCTTTATCCTAGAGTCTCTCAGATTGATTTGATCCCAGAAAACTATTCTTTTTTTAAACTAGCACCACCTGTCAATGTATCACAGAATACCAGTTTTCTAGAGCAATTGTTTTTCTTTGTGTACCGAGAGAGGTAACTATATAAATTTAGAAAGAACTGTTAGGCATATATATTTTAAGTTCCTCGCATGCATTGATGAAATGAAGAGATGCTTATCTACTATGTGCTGGTTTCTAGTCAGTCGATCACAGAAGTAGGCCACAGATGAATTGAACATTTTAATTCAATGATCTGTTTTTTTAACAGACTCCATCCCAGGATTCATTAGAAACATTAAAGCTAACCTGAGAGTTCAGGGACCATGTTTAAGTCTGAAAATTGATATATTGAAGAAAGTGATGATTTCAGTAAAGGAACCTAGCTATTCATTTCCCCGAATTACATAATATTTTTAGATACCTGAAACGTTGTCGGAGGAATGCTTCTAAAACTTCTGTCTGTGTTGTCAAAGATACCAACCGATAACTGTTCTTACTTGGATTTTAAATTGTGAAGATTTATTTAACAGGCACTCGGAACTTTGATCTGTGCCTAGAAATTGCTAAATGCCCCTCCCCACTCCTTTTGTGACAGCCTGTGTGTTTCTGGCTCTCTAATGTACTCACCTTGCTTCTTCCTCTTCTCGTTTCTCCCCCTTCCCTCTCTGTGCTGCTTAAAAACATCTACTAGGCTGGCAATTAGGGGCTGAGCACAGATGCATCCTTTAATTTAATTTCACATTCCATCATCTGAAACATGACCGAGTGTGTGCTGCTCATGGCCTTCAGAGTGCTGGGAAATCAATATGTTAATTTAGCTCCATCTTTTCAAATCATCTTTGAGTGAGAGCAAGCACTTCCTGTGAAATGTGAGGCTCACAGCCAGGAGGGAGGTGGCTCTGTGTGTGAGACGTGGCCCCAAGTGCTTGTGCTCTCATGTCCCACCCCGGTTTGTGAATGACTTGTGTTCCAAAGTGTATTTCTAAATCGACGGCTTCGAACTTTGAACATTTTCCCCCCTTCTATTGAAAAATACTGTTCATGATAATTATGATCCTAGACCAGCCCTTAAAAGCCCATTAACCCCCTGTGCATCTAAGTCAGGCTACAAATAGTTAAATCATGGAGGCCGCAATGGTATGAGTGTATTTCCAGTTGAAGAGAAATAACAGTCCTACTGTATTCTACTAGAGTGGTATTTCCATTAGTGCAGCTTAGGGATGTTAAAGATCCAGATCTTATTGTTGACTTACATTCAGCTTATGATAAGATGAAACTTCCAAGACTTTTCAAATATTTCAAGGTTAGGGCTGTACCTCCCCACTTTTTATACCTGTGCAGTTAAAATGTTTTATATTTTTTTAAGTTTTTGTTTGTTTGTTTAGAGGCCATAAGCAGGACAGGGGTCGGGCAGCTAGGGAGAGAGGGAATGAAAGAGAGAGAGAGAGGGAGAGAATCCCAAGCAGGTTCCATGCTGTTGGAGCAGAACCCAATGTGGTGCTCTAGCCCACAAATCCTGAGATCATGACCCAAATCAAGAATTGGACACTTAACTGACTGAGCCACCCAGGCACCCCAAAAATGTTTTCATATTAATGAAAGTGTATGCCTGTTACATTCTATCTCATTTGGGTTTGTCTCACTGTTCCTGTAAGTGGAGTGCTTTATTAATCGTCACTTAGTCACTATTAAACACATTAGCTTTAACTTAGTCATGTCACTTTCATATTGGGTTAATTTCTTTTCTCTATGTTTGTACAAAATGTACATAGAAACATGGGGCATCACAGCTTCAAGAGCTTCAGTTTTCAGAGGGTTTTCACAGGAAACATTATTCCAGCTGAGAATCCCTCAAAGTGGGACTCAGCCATTGATCTTGAAGCTTTCCATTTCTGTTGATGACAAAACAGAGGCAACAGGGTTATGAGTGAATGATGACTCTGAACCAAACTCTAAGCATTTAGTTTTGTCATTTTTCTACAACATGACAATATCTCACTGTGTTTGTTTCCAAATACACTGTTCTCTTTTGAACTTTGACATATATTCTTTTTTACCCCCACCTTCCAACATAATTCAAGTTTCCCAAGACTGCAGAGATTAACCACAGTAGTGCTTGGGTCACTGACCCAATAATTCTTGGATTCAAGAGCTACTGTGGCTCATCTCTGCATAGTCATGGTGAACTTGAATGTACCACAAATGCAAAAAAAGAAAAAAAAAAGCTTAGGACTTCTGTTTGTTTTAACATAACTCCAACCAAAACATCTCACCATCAAGAACAAAAACAATGACCTACAATGAGTTAGTCCCATTCTTTGTCCTGTTCAAGATCAGACCTAATATAACTGATCTCAGCTTCTGAAGGTCCTACTGACCTGAGGATAAATGAGTAACTATTAAAAGGTCATTTCTTGCCTCTGCTTCTCACCATTGAGTATCCCCCACCTCCACCATGAACAAAATTGCAGGAATTCCTTCTTCTCTTCAATCTTTTCAACATATCATCTCTCCAACCTATTTTGGAAGTCTTTTTTGTTCACTTGGTCTAGGAAGTTCTGTTTTCCCAGCTGCCATGTGTTGAGGTTGCCTCTTTTGTGGCTTTATGGGTCTGATCCCACTCCTAATGCCCTGAGGCATGGCTCCTTGCCCAGTAGTGCTCAGGCCCCATTTGAGTCTCCAGTGGGCTTCAAGAACCAACTCTAATGGGGAAACTCCTTTCCCTCTCACTCATGCTACACTTTGTTACATGGACCTTAGAGCTGGCTGCTCTGTGCTCTCCAAAGCCTAAGGGGCTTTAAAGAAACAGTGTTTTTCCATCTTAAGTCCCCAGAGCTCTGGCACAAGCCTAGGGGGTGGGGGAACATACACTAATGACTGGGAATTAGGCACCCCTCTAACTTGATGCCATTATCCTTTTAGACCAAGCTTTCATGTGGCAGCAGCAGACCTCTCTCATAGGATATATTATTCCCTTAGTGGTTTCTCACTTTTCTGTTCAGAGATATATCCCATTAGTCCTTCACGCTGTCCAGCTGTGGCTGAAGCTTGGCACTAACAGGATTTGTGCTTTTAATCTTAAATTCCATCAATAAAATGTTTGTGTGTGTGTGTCATTTCCAGTAATATAACAAAAGATCTGGCTTATTTGGAGTTTTAGCTCATGCTGTCCTTTGGGATCACGCTTTAGTATTCTTTCTTGACTATGTGCCCATTCTTCCATGTCGTATAATTTCCCATTTAAGATCTAAAACAATTGAGGAGTTCTCTGCTCAATGCTCTGTATTGAGAGGCAGACTGGGGTAGGGCTGAGTGCTTCAGCTCTGGAGATCATAGGCTTAGGTATACATGCTGGCTCTGAACATGATTTGGGGCAACTTACTCAATATCACTAAGCCACAGTTCTCTAAATTATAACATGGGAATGATATGGTACCTATCTCATGGGGCTGTTAGAACATCAAGTAAGATAATCATGTAAAATGTCTACCCATATCTAGAATTTGTTAAGCTCGCAATAATTATTCGTCATGTTTATTATAATTTTTCTCATGCCATTCATTTTTGTGTGTCACCTGTATGTGTAGGACCTGTTTTAGTAAATTGAAGATTCTTTCGTCAGTTGTGGCATTTGCAGTGTGCCTCCATGGATTTACGTTCCATAGGAGATCCTAGACTTGGGTGTATGTGACCCAAATCCAAGAACTTAGGCTCTTTCCAGAGCTAATGAAGTAGTTTTTCTTATTTACTTCAGGCTTAAGGGGATTACTTTTTTTCAAAGCCAACACAAGGAGACTCTCTGGCCTTGAAGTGGTCTTTGTTCACAACAAACCCTTCAGAAACCAGGTCAGTTGTTTAACCTTCTAAACAAATTCAGTATATCTTAGAATTGACCTGTTCTGAATTTATCCAAAGGCTACACAAAGGCTGATTCAAAGGGACACGTGCATCCCAATGTTTATAGCAATGCTATCAACAATAACCAAATTATGGAAAGAGCCCAAATTTCCATCGACTGATGAATGGATTCAGAAGATGTGGTGTAAGTATAGAATGGACTACTACTTGGCAATGAAAAAGAATGAAATCTTGCCATTTGCAACAATGTGGATGGAACTGGAGTGTATTATGCTAAGTGAAATAAGTCAGTCAGAGAAAAACAGATATCACATGATTATACTCATGTGGAATTAGAGAAACTTACCAGATGATCATAGGAGAAGGGAAGGAAAAATAAGGTCAAAACAGAGAGGGAAGCAAACCTTAAGAGACTCTAAACATAGAGAACAAACAGCGTTGATGGGGGTGGGGAAAAATGGGTGATGGGCATTAAGGAGGGAACTTGTTTGGATGAGCACTGGGTGTTATATGTAAGTAGTGAATCACTGGGTTCTACTTCTGAAGCCAAGACTACACTGTAGGTTAACTAATTTGAGAATTTAAAAAAAAAGAATAAAAGGAAAGAGGAAGGAAGGAAGGAAGGAAGGAAGGAAGGAAGGAAGGAGGGAAGGAAGGAAGGAAGAAAAAGGGAGGGAGGAAGGAAGGGAAAGAAAGAATGATCTGTTCTTTGGGAACCCTTTAGCCTGGGATTGGCTAAAGGCAGATTGAATCTAAGGCTCTTTAGACCAGAGTGAACCCAAAATTTAATTTAGCCTTCACATACACTCTATGTATCTGTAGCAATAGAAAATGAATGGGCCTTATTTTATGAGGTACTCTATGGTTTGATTATGTGTGTGGATAGGAGTATCAGCATCTATGTGTGTTGTATGTGTATGTGATCTTATATGCTTACGATTCAATATATGTATGTAAATATAATTGAAACGTAATGGTGCATTGTGTTACTGTATTACCTTTGAGTATAAGTTTGGGAAAATGTAATGACAGGAATAAATGTGTTGTCACTAAAAATGAATTTCCTTTAAATAAAGTATTTTTTGAATTTAAGTGGGAGATTAGGATTCCAAAAGATGAAATGGTCTGTGGTGTTAAGTTTTTAGCATGTCTCTGAATAATAAAACACGACACGTAGGCCCACTGCTGAGTTTTTATTGTGGGTTTAACTGATAAAGTTAAATTGGAGTTGCTGGTACTATGAGATATAGGGAGTATGACTTGTTATATTTAGCAATATGAATGGGAGAAAATCTATAATACATAGTAAAATTTAAAAAGATTCCTGATCTATCCAGCTCACCCTTTCAAGCTTCCTTGCCCATATGTTCCTTAGTCCCCTGCTTCTTTTTGGCCTTCTGATGGCCCTCGTCCTTTGCCCTGCCTCAGTTTCCCGGTGGGTCAGCCTCAGGGCTTTACCTCCAGCCCTATTAGTTGTCATTCTGTGCTGGTTAACTGTCTGCCCCGTTGCATACAAGGCCTGGGTCCCTCTTCTTTTTCTTGGCAAAAGTAACTTTCACAGCAAGTTGGGCCTGACTCAGCTGTAAAAAATAAATTTCATATAACTTCTGCTAATGAACTTCATATAGAATCATACTCTCTATCCAGGTACTCTGATATTATAGATGCCCTGAGCAATAGCATAGTCTAAACTTGGAGTCTGACAGACCCAAAGGACAGTCTTTTCTGTTGTTTATTTGGTTAGCCATTTGTTAATTCATTTATTCCATGCTTTCCTCAGCATCCACAGAATGGCCCTTTTGTCATAATAAAAACAAAAGCTCACCTTTACTGAACACTTACTATGCCGTGCGTGCTATGCTCGGTGTTTTATATGGTTTAGTTCATTTCAAGACCTCTGTGAATTAGGCATTATTATTACCTCAGTTTTACAGGCAAGGAACTGGAAGCATGGAGGGTTAAATAATACCCCCACTGCCACCAGCTGGTGAGTGGCAGACCTGAGATATAATCCCATATTCGAATGGTTCCAACACCTAATCTTCCAACAAGTTACCAGAATAGTTTTAAACTGTAAACAATTAAACTATTCTATTGTCCAGTTCCCTTATTCTTTAGAGAAAATAACCAGAGAATGTTAGCAAGGTGGAATGGGGAAGAAAATATCCTTCTTTCCAAATACTCTTATTTTTTTGTGAGCTCAGGAGTGGACACAGAGATAGGGATGCACGAAGCCAGAAAGGTAGAAAGTGATATTGCGCGCACGCGCACACACACACACACACACACACACACACACACACCCCATTGGTTGTTACAGAGAACTTTCTGGAAAGGAAGATTTTTTTTTCCTCCCACATTCAGAGGGTTTGCAGCGATAAGAAAGATAATGAAGAGTGTGTGCTCAGCACACTGGAGACTTTTCTCTACAACACAGTCAGTTTCTCAGACACAGTGTTCTGAAAATTGCACTTGTGTCCTTGACCCCTGCCCCGTAGAATAACGCAGTGAAGACGCTGCACCATAGGCAATTCACTCTTTCCTGCTTCTCAGGGTGGGGGCGGTGGCCTTTTCATGCTGGAGTAATTTTGGTGATTAGGGGAGAACTGTTTCAAACACCTACAGAAAGCAGAAGTAAAGAAGTGGTTCTTAAACTTGTTTGTGCATAATCACAAGTGTGGGGATAGTAAAATAAAAAGGGGCCCCTGTCCCTAGTGATTCTGAAATAGCACATCTGCTGTGGGGACTGAGATTCTGCATTTTCAGTAAGCATACCAGGGAGTGGTAATGCCAGTAGTTGGAAAACCATACCCTCAAAAAGGCCAACAGTAAAGAACATTTCTAGTCAGAGAAGCATTCATGCAGCTGAATACACTTGATTGAGGCAGTGATCCTCAGTCCTCAAAGTTGGTTCCTGGACAGCCTCAGCATCACCTGGGAACTTGTTAGAAATGCCAGTTTAGACATACTGAGCCAGAAACTCTGGAGGTGGGTCCCAGCAATCTGTGTTTTAACAAGGGCTTCGGGGGATTCTGGGGCACCCTCAGGAGCAAGGCCAGGTGGCCAGGGCAAGTAGAGTGTCATAGTGGATTCCCACTCCATTGGTTCTCTGATGCAGCCGTCCATTAGAATTACCTGGGGATGTTTAGAAACTGGGTCACATTGCCAGAGATTCTGATTGAGTTGGTCTGAGATGTAGGGTGAGTATTGGGATTTTTTCAGAAGTCGCCATACTACTCAGATATGCAGCAAAGTTGAAGACCACTGTCTTCTAGCTTTGGTTACCTGAGTTGTTTTGTTTTTGTTTTTTTTCTCACTCTGTAATGTGAAAACATTCATGTAAGCATTGTCTTTGTCCTCAGTCACCAATAATGAAATGCCACTATCAAGTAAAGGATGAATGTAATGTGTAAACAGTGTCTAGCTGACATGTTTATTCTCCATAATATGCCTTTACACTATCACCTGTGTAGGGAAAAGATCAATACCTTCCTCCAAGCCATTGGGTAAATCAGAGGTAAGGTGAGATGAGAACACAGTGTTTCCGCTTTCACTCCCATGGCCTGTTGGCCAGTCCAGTGGGCCATACCAACCCTCACATCACTAATATCCTCACTTACCCCAAGTGTGTCATCCCCTGTGCTGGCAAATTCTCATCTTTATTGCCATAGAAGCAATTGGCAAGGTCGCAAGTCCCAGCCAACAAGACCTGTAGCATCCCCAGCTGTGTGTGAGTTTCCGTTTATAGACAAACACATCAGTGATTGGCGATAGTAGGCAATGCAATTTGGGGAAGTAGGTGCCTGCTAAACCGAGGTTATATATAATATTAATTCCCGTGATGTTTATCAGATAATGCCCGCAATTTGCAAATGGCATCCCGGGATTCCTTACCTAGCTTTCTCAATGTTGCCCCTCTAAGTACTAGCAAGCAATATTAATGTGCCACCCCACCTCCACCTTCAATAAAAAATATAGCAAATAGAGCATTTAATCAGTGTCACTGGATGCATAGTTCTGTGACTCTGGCATTTCTCAAAGTGCTTCTTCAAGGACGCAGAAGTTATTACTCATTGCCGAAGTGAATTGATTCTACCTTTTATAAGCCTGCAGGATACCAACATTTGACAGGAATTGTGTTGATTCTGAACCCTCTCTTCTTCCTGTTACGAGCTCTGTGGTTGTTTTCACAAGGTACATCACGAATGAGTCCTTGGACCTCAACATTGTTGCAAAGGGGGAAAACTCAAGGCTATTACCTTGTTAAAGACATTACCTCACCATGGCACCAAAACATGTATGTTATGTCTCTGGTGGATAAAGCCGAGGAGAGGCAAACTGACATCCTGGCAGGGCTGCTCTGTCTCAATTGACTCATGTATAAATTATTTGCTTGTCTTCCGCTCCAGCGATTATGTAATTTTCCCTCATGTTAGCTGCAATTTTTCAGCCTACTGTGAGAAATCGTGCCCGGTAGCCTATTAATCCCGTCAAAGGTCAGTTATACTGATTAAAGCTATTTTTTTTTTTAACATTGAGACAGCCACTTGCTGGGAAGGCAAAAATGATGATGTATAGCATTCTTCTTTAGCTTCTACTGTTTAATTAGATGTATCAGAAAACTCCAGTGCCTTTAATCCTGTCCCAGACCTTTCAGTTGAAATAACTCTTTCAACATCTAAGCATAGAGGGTATAAATAATGAAAGTAGCTTTGTTTGTTTGTTTTCCTCAGTCCGTTATCCTTAGATGCTTCTGAGAATTCCCTCTCTTTTCCCATTTTCTTCTCCTTCTCTCCTCATCCCCAAAGGTGATTGGCTTTTTCTGACTGGGAGTGTTTTTTCAGACAGCTTGTTCATGTGAAGTATTTTTAATGTGAAAGCAGTCTGGAATTTAAAGGTATCTCTAAGTAGCAAAAAGAGTGTTTTAAACTGAATTTTAAAAGTAAATCAAATTAGAGCATTGACATTCAGAAGCTATACAGTGACCTGAGATTTGAAATTGGTTAGATTGGTATAGCAGGATTAAAGAAATCAATCCAGAAAATTATGGATCCTTTTGCAAACCTCTGCTTTGTGTAATGAATGTTACCTAGGAACACAAAAAAAGTTTTAGTGAAGGATGTATACGCAAGCACACCTCAGGCAGCTGCTTACTAACTATGTATCACCTGATAATTTATTTTGTCAAAATATTCCCTATTTCATAGATGAAGGAACTTACGTAAAGATGTGTTTTGACCTGCCTTTGAACCAGTGATTTCTAAGTTACGGTTTTGTTTGGAGCTTCTTTATTCCTTGAGGAATGTAGACTAACTTGTTAGCTTTGCTTTTATAGATGTGCTTCTCATGTCATTCTATTAAAAATCAGCATTCCTTTCGATACGGGAAGTGTGCTTACTGTAATTAGTGTATTGTATCACTGATTATATAATTATAGAAAAATATTTTGGGTTCTTATTGTTAGATAAACTTATGCATTTCAAGCATTATTTGCATTTTAAATAATTATTTTATTTTTTGTCAAGTTTGGGGCGAGTATTAAAAAGATCTCATTCCTGGCTCAGTCAGTTAAGCATCTGACTTCAGCTCAGGTCATGATCTCACAGCCTGTGAGTTCAAGCCCTGCGTCGGGCTCTGTGCTGACAGTTTGGAGCCTGAAACCTGCTTTGTATTCTCTGTCTCCCTCTCTGTCTGTCCCACCCCCTCCACCACGCTCATGCTGTCTCTCTCTCCCTCTGTCTCTGTCTCTCTCTCTCTTTCTCAAAAATAAAACATTTTAAAAAATTAAAAAGCTCTTATTCCATTTCTCCACTATTACCTAAGCATAGACATGCTAAATTGACTTTCAGTCTTTAGTAGTTGAGTATTTGCTAGTCATGTTTTGGGCAATTACCAGAGCAATTAGGTGACATGATCTACTGCTCTTTCATCAGGCTTGCCTTTGTCTAGTTAATGATATCTGGTCCACCTTAAAGTCATTTCAGTTTTTATTCAAATGCCTAAGACTAAACCATTGAACTATAGTTTTGAGTCTTCTCTCACTTAAAGATGACTAAACTCAACGTATTTTTAATGGGTAGCAAATCCCAGAGGGAAAAGGGAAGTCAGAGTGATTTCCCTATCCACTTACTTATTCTCTGTTCATCCACAGTTGATGCCATAGTGGATAAGTTCCTCAGTAGGTATTACTCAAAAGTTCGGTTGATCAGTTCTTCAGTGGGTATTACTCAAAATTTCAGTGGCTTAGAGTATGCTTGCATTAACATTGAATTAGAAAGAACAAATTGGGACTCCATTAAATAAAAATCACAAGCATGCCATTAGCAAGCTTATAATTTAATGAAATGATTCACAGGCTTGGCCTTGTTACCTGTAAGTCAAGGTCTTGTCAATACCTGGAGAACCTCCTGTATCGCCACCGACTGCATCTCCCTAAATATAAGACTGCCCCAGGCAGAAGTGTTTCCTGTGTGTTGGATTCCTCACAGGGCAGCCATTTGAGAGGAACGGGTGACCGTGCAGGTATGATACAAAACACTGAGAATATAAAACTAACCAAGATACAGTGTCTGTCCTCAAGGAGCTCACGGTCTAGTGGAAGAGACAGACATGTGAACTCAGTTAAAGTACAATAGGGCAGATGCTTTCCTGGAGGTGTGTGTGCTGTGTATTTGAAAAGCTTATAGAAGGGAATGACAACTTTGCCTGGCTCACCAGCCACCTTCTCCAAAGAGGTGCCATGTGCAGAGATCTGAAAAACCCTGATGAGCTTTGATACAAAGTCCAAGGGGGAGCTCCAGGAGTGAGGCTGGCCGTTGAAAGGCCCATCGACCCCTCCCCCCACAATATCTCTGCCACGTGTTGAGTGATACTCTAAGTTCAAGACGTAGAGCTCCAGCCCTCTAATATAAAATTTTAATTCCTGTTAAAAATATACTTTTGATGATGCTAATATCAAGTTGTCTGCCATTTACATTCATTGTAGATGAGATGAGCTTCAGGTGTGTTTTGTTTGGTTTTCCTGAGTTTTTTGTTTTCATAGTTAAAAAAAAAAAAAAACAGTGCCACAGTGTAGGGAGTCCTGGAAAAGGATGAAGAAAGGGGCTCAGAAAGATGCATGGTGGTATCCGTACCAGAAGAACTGTCCAGGGTGGTCTGAAAGTCTGAAGACAGCTCTTCTCCTAAGGATGGCCTGTATCTGCAGCCATTTCCTCCTCCTTGTTCCTCCTCCTCCTCCCCCATACCCTCTTATCTCACCCTTTTACCCTCCTCCTCTTTCTTCAAATCTAATGTATAATTCTTTCACAGAAATAGAGTTTCCATACCAATTTTAAGAGAAAAAAACTGGTGGGGCGCCTGGGTGGCTCAGTTGGTTAAGCAGCCGACTTCGGCTCAGGTCATGATCTCTCAGTCCGTGAGTTCGAGCCCCGCGTCAGGCTCTGGGTTGACAGCTCAGAGCCTGGAGCCTGTTTCCGATTCTGTGTCTCTCTCTCTCTCTCTCTCTGACCCTCCCCTGTTCATGCTCTGTCTCTCCCTGTCTCAAAAATAAATCGTTAAAAAAAAATTTAAAAAAAAGAGAAAAAACTGGCTTCAGCTTCACTCATCAAGAACTTCCCACTCAATATAATTTTTACATATTATTGGTGTCTAGTGTGTTTTCATGAAGGCAATGTGAAGGAGTCTTGGCACTTTCAACAGTGGGGAAGCTGGATGAAGCCACTAGGGGTTTGAAACAAGAAGTGTGACAACCAGGAATGAGATGGGAGACCAGCCTCCTTCATTTCCTCCTGTAGAGTTCTGTAACATCACACTCTTGATTTTAGCTAATATCCATTAAACAAACAAACAAACTACAACATGGTTCCTGACCATTTCACTCACATAGGGTAACACTGAAAAGGACAAAATTCTTGACTGACTGAAAAAAGACCCATTTTAAAGACTGTCAGGAAGTGTGACACATGAGAGCTTTGGCACCGGGAACTTTCCATCAACAAAACAGGTTGGAGGTGTTCAGATGATGGCCAGAAATACATTCAGAAAGGATGCTTCCTGCAGTAAGTTGAAACATAGCTGTAAATGATTTCAAGGTCTTTTATATCTTTGAGACTATTTGAGTCTATGAAATATCATTAGTGGATCAGATGGGCAGACTGTGCCAGTGACCTGTCCCATCAGCAAGAAAGACCAAATGTACTTTCAGTGAAAGGTATGTATTTAGTAAGATAAGTTATAATTGTGTATTCTGTATTTAGTGCTATGTTCTATATTTAGTAAGATAAGTTCTAGTTACGTACGCTAATGAAGTTGCAGGAGGGTAGCTTTCTTTATGAGAAAATATGAAATGTCTAATATAAATACATATATCTCCATTTCCTTATATATCAAATAAAGGTTATACTCGAACGTCATAAGGTTTTGTAAGGATTAGATCAGTCACCTCACATAATCACTTAGAGAGCAATGTCTGGACCACAGGAAGCCCTAAATAAGCTGCTATTAGTAATATTGTTGATAGTGTTACGGTTTGCAGTCTACGTGAAGTGCCATCCGTCTCATAGATAGGGAAACATAGTAGTGGCTCTGTAGACCAGGCAGCTAATGGAGGGCTTTGCTCAAGTTCAAGTGACATTTTCTTATGCCTGGCTGTACTTTATCCTAAAAGAGAACAGGATAGTGAAAAGACAAAACAGAGTCACCTTTTTCATCCCTCATCCTGTTAGATAACTGAGTGTTAATAGGCTTTAATAAATATATAAGCCTTCTAGAATGTATTCATGACTAGATGGGGCTTTAGTAATTATAATCCTTTCATTTGCTGTCAAGTGTAGGTGGACTTCTTTTTATGAAATGAAGTGTATCCCCGAGAAGTTGAGCTTAAATTAGATCTTGGTCAAGGATTTCAGTATAAATAAAGTAATAACTAGTAGCAACATTTCTTTTGTCATTTATTACATTCTCCTAAAGCATACCTTGAGATTTCAGTAGGCTGATGTATTATGATGCTCTAGCCAACCACATTAAGACTGCTAATTAATAGTGAAATGACTATAGCCAAGAGCCAAGATAAAGAAATTCTAACCCCTTTCATCTTTGATGCTCAACCTAGATCTTGCATTCTTTATATTGGTCAGCTATGGGCCTCAGATTCTTTCCCATTTCATTTTTACTCTCTGTCCCATTTTTCGGGGGCCAGAAATACAAATGGAACCTATTTTCCAGATGATTGTTTATATCCAGTTTTGATTCGGACAGCCAAATGGCCTCTCTGCATGGTCCACAGCACTCTTGTCTTGCTTATTCACAGCTGCACAGTCCTCTTGGCACGTTCAATGGTATGGGGAAACATGATGTCCCGTTGCTGTCCATGGCAGGCTGCATTTGCCTTGTTAGGCAATGTAAATGCCTGCTGCACCGCTTTGTAATTTGTGTCACTTGAATACAAGTGGGAAGACTTTGAGAGAATTTTCAGAGAAAAATATAAAACAAACTCTTTGAAAATGTGAGAACATAATACATGCTTAGCAGAGAGCATTGTCACTGGTGATTTGTATATAATTATTACTCAGTTTTAGGTGGTACTTAAGCCCTTTGTCCAGGATGAGAAGATTCATTTGTATACATCATCATTATCCCTCCTGACGTGTGCTTTAGTGACACTAATCTGTGTTTTATTTCCTGCAGCAGTAATGACGGGGTTGTCTTCTGTGGCTTTATTATGTTGTCATGTTTTTTCAGTGATCGCCCTCATAGTACAAAAGAAATCTCTCATGTGGGGATAAACTCCAGAATAGCTGACATTTAGCAGTCATGCTGGCAAGCATCTAGTTTTCTTCCACTTCATTCTTTTTCCTTGTCAGGCTGAGTCCCGGGGAATTATCATCGACTGTGGTCAGACCGATAGTCGTTGTAATTTTAGGTCAGATCCCATTTCTGAGGTGGAGCTTGTTTCTAAAGACTAGATAGCTTGCCCAGGGGTAGGCTGGACAAGACATCCATGCAGGCCTGCAGATGACAAGCCGATTGGCAGGAAGCTTGGGAAAAAAAAGGGCGGGTCACCAGGGTGGCTGATTTGGAGGAGCCACCCATAGTCACAGTCGTCGGTGGCCTTCCTAGCTCAGGGGCCAACTTCTAAATCTGACACGGGAAGCACCAAGAGAAACAAATGCACCAGGGTCTGTTGGGAGGATACTGAAAGTTAGTTTAGCAGTGGAGATCTAATGAATCATCTAATTTTGAAGCGACAGTGTTCCTTTAAAGTACATCGTATCCCTTTTATTTGCATTTTGCAGTAACAGAACAAACTGTGGGGGCACGGCTTCTGTAAACAGAATATTCAAGAGTATGATGATAGTGACTATTCTCTGTACTTCAGCTCAATAGCCCCTGGTAACAGCCTCATACACAAAACACGGTAAACACAGGGAATGATGAAATGAAATCGACTAGTATCGCTTATTAATTTGTTAGCTGTTTAAATAAAGCCAATCCCCAGGGCAGAATCAATCTGTGCAGCCACTCTGCACGGTCTATGCTCCTGTCGAGGCATGTCACACATTACCTTACAGCTGTGTGTTTGCATTCTGTCTCCTTCAAATAAATGTGAGCTCCCGGAGGGTGAGGACCTTGCCTCGTTTTTCTTGGATTCACCAGCAGAAGCCCAGCGCCTAGCACAGAATGGTCCTAGTGGTGTTCAGGGAATTAAATTGAACCAAATACCGAACTAAATACTGCATCTATTTGCTGGAAGATTTCAGCATATGTTTAGGTACACATTTGAAGTTGTACAGCCATATTCGGAAATAAGCGTAGTGGGGATTAAGAAGGGTATTGACAATGGGGCACAGGAAAATGCAACTGGGAGAGGAAGAGTGTAGACATGCTCCCAGCCCCCTGGCCCCTTTGCTTCACCACCAGCAATGTGGGCTGAGGGGCCAGGGTTTGCCCCCCAGCCTCCTCTGACCAGAGGGAAATAAGCCTGTTGACACCCACCATTGTGTAGCAGAAAGCTTCCTCCAGGCCAGCTAAGTTGCCTGCAGTCTAGAATCTCCTTGTTGACAATTCTGCCTGCCTTGACATTTAGTGTTAAGTAAAGCTCACACTAAGTAAGTATACATTGCCACAAAGTTCCTCCAAGTTCACAAGACCGTTGTCTCAAAATAGAAGGTGGCTATGATGGAAGGAGCAAAAACATGGAGATCCAGTTTAATATTCTTTTTATTTATTATGTGTCAGGCACTGAGCTGAGTGCCATACAAATATTAGCTCGTTTATTTTACTTAATAACCCTCAGCTTAGAAAATGTAATGATCCTTCTTTTATAGATGAGGAAACCGAGGCAGAGGACAATAAAGTAACCTGTCAAGGTCACATCAGAGCTAGTAGGTGGCAGAGCCAGGCCTCGACCCCAGGCAGTCCAGCTATGGCTCATGCTTCTCCTTGCTACACCAAGTTGCCTCACCCTTGTTCAGTTGTGTGATGAAACACAAAGACTTGAAGAATCTGCAGTTGCAATCTTCTAGTTCTGAGATTCCTTCAAAGCTCAGCTTACAAACACCAACAGCCCTTGGGGTTGATACCTTAAATCTCCTGTTTCCCTTAAAAACATATTTAATGAGCTTTGCTGTGTGCTACCTTCCAAAGGAAAAGCCAAGATATATATGGCATACCTTTCCTTAAGAAAACTTTTAGTTGAGTAGGGAGATGATACGTGGCAGAGTTAATGGGGTGACCCAGGTGATGCCCGGCCTCAGCGTGGTGGGGATCCAAGAAAAGAAGCGATCACATGGAGCTGAGAAGGTAGGAGGCTAGAATGTTGGAGAAGGATTCCAAAGGATTAGTATAGGCTTGAGGTGAGGCTGTAGGCACTTCATTTTCAGCGCAAAGATAGACACGAGGAAACAGCAGAAAACACAGTGGAGGTGCCAAAGAGCATGCACCCAGCTCTGGCTACAGAACATGGCCGGTGTGGCCATGGGGGACAGTTAAAACTGCAGGTGCTTACTTTGGAAGGAAAAAGGAGAGTATGGACATTTGGGGCTAGGGAGATGACTTGTGCTTCAGAAAAATGTATCTGCAGTGATGCTTAGGATGATGCAAAGGCAGGATCTGTGTAAGGGTCCATCACGTGGTATCAAACAGGAAGAAATGAGGTGGGGGCAACTGGAAAGAAAGGAATGAAAGCAAACGATCATTTGCACTCCTGGAAGACGGCGGCGGGACAGGATCGGTCTTTTTGCCAAGTCGGTTGAAGAGGGGGGACAATTCTGAAGCGATTCAAGTTGGCCTACCAACTCTTCTTGCTCTAATTCATAGAGCTCCAAGCTGTCATTGCATTATGCTTTCTCTCTGGCATCCCGCATCATGGTAGCTGACAAAATAGTCTGGGGCACTACTTCTGGGGAGCAGAAAAGGTTGCTCGCTAACAGGATGGGGCACTAACACTGAAACAAGTTCCAGATCAAGTTAAGGATGTACAAAATATTGATAGTGTTCAGCCTTCATTGCGTATGCATTTTTATCACAAATTAATTTCACAGTACTTCTTTGTTTTCAGAAATATTTTTTTTTAATTTCCTGAACTAACTAGATTTTGTAAATATGTATTTTTTTCACAGATTTCCTACATTTCCTGTTTTATTCCTCTAATAAAATACAGAGGAAAGCTTTATTTTCTTCCTAGATTTGTTTGGGGAAAAATAATGGAGAAAAATGTGTGGATCAATGAGGCTTTTTCATTTCATGGAATCATTTTTGGGGATTTAACAACAGGAAAGAGATGCATGTAAAGCACTAGCGAAGTTCCTGGCACATAAAAGGACTCAGGTTGATTTGACTATTTGAAAGAGAGGCAGAATCTATAGCACACATGGTTAAGGGCCAGGCTCTGAGGGCAGAAAAGCTTCAATTCAAACTGTAGTCCTGCCACTTACTGGCTCTGTGGCCCAAGACACGTTCTCAGTTCATCCTGTTAACCTCAGTTCTTTATCTGTCATATGATGAGATGATGAGACTTCTAGCACATAGGATTAAATGAGATGGTACATAGTACTCGGCCAGAGGTGCTCAGTAATGGTTAACTATCTCTACTACCACACACCATGGCTAACACCCTGTCACCACCATTGTTGGGGCTCTTGCAGCCGGTTTAATATCTCTAATATAAGTTAGGATAAAACCTAGGTACTTACCAGAAAGGGTACTTACGACATGAAGTGTTATTATATGATACAAGTTCCTAAACTAGTCCTGATAGGCAAACCGAGGGTCTCCTTTCAAGAGACAGGGTTTTCTGCTACAATGAGTGAAATCTCATTTATGCAGAACACTGTTCTAGCCAGAATTTTCTAGAGACTCACCTGAGGCAAGGATCGAAGTACTCGTTTGGGAAGTACTTGATTTGGGATGTACAAATCCAGGCCAGTGAGGTGAAGGAAAAGGAAGTCACCAAAAGACCAATGAGGTATCTAAAGCCACCACATCCCTAGAAACGAAGCAGAATGGTGGTTGCAGGGGCTGGAGGGCGTGGGCGGTGAGGAGGGAAATGGGGAGCTGTTCAGTGGGTAATGTGTTTCAGATAAGAGGTGAAAGAGTTCTAGAGATCTGTTGCACAAGGATGTGAATATACTTAATGTTGCTAGATGGTCGGTTTTATGTCCTGTGTTTTTTACCTCACTTTTTAATTTAATTTAATTTAATTTAATTTTATTTTATTTTATTTTATTTTATATTTATTTTTAATTTTTTAAGGTTTATTTATTTACTTTGAGAGATCGAAGGCAAGTGGGGAGGGGCAGAGAGGGAGCGAGCGAGAGAATCCCAAGCAGGCTCCACACTGTCAGCGCAGAGCCTGATGCAGGACTTGAGCTCATGAACCGTGAGATCATGACCTGAGCTGAAACCAAGGGTCGGAAACTCAACCGACTGAGCCACCCAGGTGCCCTTATCCCAATTTTTAAAGTGGGGAAGGGGAGGGAGGCAAACTCATGTGACAGTCAACTAGATAAAAGAGTGTGAAATGAGGGCTGCCTTTATCGTTACTTTTCTTTATTTTCATAATTATGTATTATTAGAGATCACATGAGAGGAAGGCCTTATGTGTGCAGTGACCGAAGGAATATCTTACATCCTCTTTTTCTTTGTTGAATGTTAGGGAGTTCCTTCTAGGGAAAAATTAAAAACTGAAGCTTTCATTCTCAGCTTGATCTTTTGCCTCATTAGGGGATTCATAATGTAAAGAACCCCCATAGAATAAAGGTGGGCTGCTTTGGAATCAGAGTGAAGATGTAGATGATTTATTAGGCCAACTCCAGGAGATGGGCTTCTAAAAATGTGGAATGTAGTTCTTTTTAGCGGCATTTGAGCTTTTCACCCTCCACTGCTTTCTACCCTCGCTTTCCCATCGCCCCTCTATGAAGATGGGGACTCTCCTAGGCCGAGGTTCATTTGAGCATCAAGAGAACTCCATGCTAGTCATACTCCCTTCTGGAATAATGATATAATAATAATATAAGGCTCCGGTTTAGGAAGAATTGTGCTCTCAGATCCTGTGAGACCCTAGGCTGGATGAGCAGTGAAGAGACAGTTCTCTGCTATTACTAAGAGTACTGAGGGCCAGTAGAAGCTGCATGGAGACGATATTATGTCTCTTCATTAATTAAATGAGGGATTCAGTCCAGACATATTCTGTGTGTGCACGTGTTTGAATATGCGCATATGGTTGCTCCATTCCATCTATAATCCCCAAGATATCCTATAATGTGGTAATGCAGCCTGGGAAGAGAAGCAGGCACATAATACTTACGAAACTCAGAAGTGTATGGGTTTGCTTTTAGTTTCTGATATTATAGACTACAATCAAACCTTTGCATATTTTCGGTTTTATATAAACATTTGTTTTTCACACTCTTTTTAATTATTTCTGGCTAGGTTATTCTTGAATGAATACCAAAGGTATCCTTCCATCAGTCTGTATTTTTTTTTTTAATTTTTTTAATGTTTATTTCTTTTTCAAGAGAAAGAGATTGACAGAGTGTGAGCAGGGGAAGGGGAGAGAGAGAAAGGAAGACACAGAATCTGAAACAGACTCCAGGTTCTGAGCTGTCAGCACAGAACCCGACGTGGGGCTCAAACCCACGAACCGTGGGATCATGACCTGAGCCGAAGTCGGACGCTCAACCGACTGAGCCACCCAGGCGCCCCAGTCTGTATTTTTTTTTTTTTTTTGTCAACAAAGAAGAATAAAATTATTCTGAACTTCACAACAGATCATAATTATTTACCAGCATGTCGTCACTTAAACCCTAAGGGCTATTAAGAGTCAGAGTAAGAGGAAATGCATTTATGGTAGTTGAGTTTGATGATTCACATTGCTAAGCATCATAGAGGGGAAAAATAAATGAACCATGTGTATCCAAAGAAATGTTACTGTTTAAGCATGGCATTTAAGTGTAAGTTGAATGCACTGCTGAATCCAAAGTAGTGTTTTCTCACGAATTAAAAGAGAAAAAGAAAAGTGTTTTCTCTTGTGTTCTAAATCAGATTCATGTGTAAGCATTCTAGTAAATTAATACAGCTTTCTCAGATACCATCAATCATTCAAGAATGTTCACTAAGCATTCATTGACTACCTACTATGGGCTAGGTTATGGATTTTCAGAAGAATAAAACTGAATCTACCCTCAGGGAGCTCGCAAGCTAGTTGATGAACCAGCTAGCAATAAATTGTAAATATATGTAATAAATGCTCTGGGAACACAGTGCAGTAAGTGATTAATTCTGCCTGAGGGGGTGGAAAAGACTTTGCAGGGGAGGAATCTTTGATCTGTGACTAAAAGACAGGTAGGTGTATGGGTTAAGGCTAATAATGCCATCTGCCATGGCATCAACTCTTACATCTCACTCATATCTCAGGCCAGCAGCCTAAAGTGGATCAGCAGTCATGGAAGGAGGCTTTGGCCACAGGGTGATTTGGGAACCATGGATCATTCCCACTTGCTGCTTTCCCTTCCTTCTTCCAGAACGTTGGAATGAGAGGTTTGCAGATGGAAGTTATTATGGGCAAGACCAAGAAGGAACCCCCATCACTTCTGTTCACATTCTGTTTCCTGGGACTCAGACGTATGTGGCCACATGTAACTGCAAGGAAGGTGGACATCTACTTTAGACATTAGAAAGTAGTAGTAATCTTGCTACTGTGAGGGGTTGTTTTTAGATTTGCTAGAAGAGTGGATAGCAATATAAATAGAAGAGAAGAGCATGAGAAACAGTAACATGAAAGAGGAAGGAATATTCTATTTTGGCTAGGGTGCAAGCACAGAGGCAGGGAAGGCTCAGGGAGAAAGACAAAGTTTCTACTAGTTTTAGAGTTCTCCATTGTTGTTCTAATGTAAGCAAATATTAATTGACCGATTTACTGTGCTGAAATTTACTTTTTTTAAAAATATAATTTATTGTCAAATTGGTTTCCATACAACACCCAGTGCTCATCCCAACAAGTGCCCTTCTCAATGCCCATCACCCACTTTCCCCCCTCCCCCACCCTGTATCAACCCTCTTTTTGTTCTCCGTATTTAAGAGTCTCTTATGGTCTGTTTGTAACTTTTTTCCCCCCTTTCCTTCCCCCATGGTCTTCTCTTAAGTTTCTCCAGATCCACATATGAGTGAAAACATATGGTATCTGTCTTTGTCTGCCTGACTTATTTCACTTAGCATAAAACCCTCCAGTTCCATCCTCATTTCCTCAAATGGCCAGATTTCATTCTTTCTCATTGCCAAGCAGTATTCCATTGTATATATAAACGACATCTTTATTCAACAGTTGATGGGCATTTAGGCTCTTTCCATAATTTGGCTATTGTTGAAAGTGCTGATATAAACATTGGGGTACAAGTGCCCCTATGCATCAGCACTCCTGTATCCCTTGGGTAAATTCCTAGTAGTGCTATTGCTGGGTCATAGGGTAGTTCTATTTTTAATTTTCTGAGGAACCTCCACAGTTTTCCAGAGTGGCTGCATCAGTTTGCATTCCTAACAACAGTGCAAGAGGGTTCCCATTTCTCTACATCCCCGCCAGCTACTATAGTCTCCCGATTTGTTCATTTTAGCCACTCAGACCAGTGTGAGATAGTGTCTCAGTGTGGCTTTGATTTGTATTTTCCTGATGATGAGTGATACTGAGCATTGTTTCATTCTGTTGGCCATCTGGATGTCTTCTTTGGAAAAGTGTCTAATCATGTCTTGTGCCCATTTCTTCACTGGATTATTTGTTTTTCGTGTGTGGAATTTGGTGAGTTCTTTACGGATTTTGGATACTAGCCCTTTATCTGATATGTCATTTGCAAATATCTTTTCCCATTCCATCAGTTGCCTTTTAGTTTTGTTGATTGTTTCCTTTGCAGTGCAGAAGCTTTTTATCTTGATGAGGCCCCAATGGTTCAATTTTGTGAAATTTACTTTTGAAATAGTTGTTATATTTATTACATCAGATCTGAGGCATAATATTTTGATAATGTATTTTTTTAATTTAAGTTTTGTTTTTCAACAAAATTATAATCTTCTTGTAGGTAAGGGCCCCATTTATACTTCATATATTTCCCTATAGTTTCCCAAGACCACTGAGATACAAAAGTAGTTAGTCAGTGTTTAATTAATTAGCTTATCGTTTGATAACAGCTTTACAGATACGACTTTTATTTAAAGAGGTATAAAAAAAACAATGTCACTAACCATGATACTATATCTAAATAATCCAGGAGTTCATACTTACTAGCAACTAAGGGGCATCTGTGTTGTATCATTAAATCAAATATTTTAATTGCCCATTGTGTATAGGGCTTTGGACATATTAGTTAGGACAAGTACTTGTTTTCTAGGTATTTAACTCTTCAATAACTTTCAACTTGAAAAACATGTATGATTGTCGTTGGAAAATCTTTATGATATTTAAAGGAGTACGCTAGTCCTATATCAAAATGTGTTTGGTTTTATTTGCTATAAAACTAAATGTCATTTTGTTTCAAACTGAAAAACATTTCAGATAGACATTTGAATTCAGTCTCCCTGAAAATAGTAGATTGGTGGGACTCACATGAAGGACTATGCAAGTATTTGATGAAAATATTCTGCACTTCAACCAATTCACTTTGTTCATTCTGTGCCATGTCCTTAAAATTATAGTCCCTGTTGTCTCTTATGTTTTGTTTTTTTGTTTTGTTTTTTTTTTGTTTTTTTGAGAGAGAGACAGAGCTAGAGACAGAGCATGAGTGGGGGAGGGGCAGAGAGAGAGAGGGAGACACAGAATCCAAAGCAGACTCCAGGCTCTGAGCTGTCTGCACAGAGCCTGACACGGGGCTCGAACTCACAGACCGCGAGATCATGACCTGAGCTGAAATCGGATGCTTAACCGACTGAGCCATCCAGGTGCCCCCCTGTTGTCTCTTAAATTGAAGCTTCTAACCATAATAAATTCTAACATCAGACTTTGTTATGGTTTATAATATGGATAAATATTTCCACTCTATGAGAAGCATTTTCATTAGTAATGTGTTGAAAAATCGAGGTCCTGCCCACGAGAATGATAATCTAGTGTTCTCGTTCTGTGTGCCTATCTCATCGGTCTCTTGGATTTGTGACATGCGTATGTTATTGATAGTTACTCATTGTGGCTCTGTGCTTTGCTCTTATCTGAAATTGCAGCAGGGTCATTTAAGTCACTTTAGGTTTCATTTGCCATCATTGGATCATGATGTAGACTTTAAACTGGTGACACATGTTGTCAGCACTTTTAGATGATATGTGAAACTTAAAAGCAAATTTGCCAAGTCTATAAGTGAGGGAAACTTGGTACGAAATCTAAATCTATTCATTTTAACTAAACAAACTGTGAATTGTTTCTCATTGGGGTTAATGAAAGTACCGCCCTAAATCTACAGTCTTATATAATTGAAGCCTTCCTCTGTGGAGCATCTGCCAAAGAGCCCATCATGAATACCAAGGAGAGCTCCTAACTCCTCTCCTGTGGGGAGAGAAGACCTCAGGGAGGAAGTAACCTTTGAGCCAGGTTGGAATTAAAGTACACAGAACCAGGCACTCAGCAGTTGCTCCGTGGGCTGCACCCTGCTCTTATGGAAGATAATCCTGCGTATTCCTTTACCTTTGATTTTTGAAGTGTGTGGACTAGGTTGGGAAGTTTGCGAGGGTACAGAATGCAGACTGTGGGGCAGGGGGGAGAGAATACTTTCCCGGTTATTCTGTCTACTTTTTCTGTTCATATTTCTGGGCATCCATAGATAGTCACACCTCTCCTAGTTCCTTGCTTACCTTACTCTTCTGCATTAGTTTTCTTAATCTTTCATTTGAAAGTTCTCCTTTTTGTATCCATTGGCTGCTAGAGCCAATAGAGGCAAACTGTTGCATGATGAAATTCACAGTGCTGTTGGGGGCAGCCATTCCAGTGTTCCTACCTTGAAGTCGAGTAACAAGAATTCTGGAGGGTTCCTCAAGCTGCATCTATAATTCTTTGCCAATTTCTCACCTAGATGGTATTTCTATTTTAACTTAAAACCTTTTTTTTTAACCACTGCTATCCCCCCCAAAAAGCAGACTACTATAGTAAGTATCTGAAGATGAAAGAGAATAAAGTTATAGCAAACTTAGAATATTTTAGTCTTTATTGGTTTAAGTCAATCTTCCAATTACTTTAGAAGAATTACAAGTTCATTGCCTATGCTCTTTTTATGGTCACATGTAAAGAATTTATTCAAAATTCCCTTTGATATCTATAGTTAGGTGACTTAACCCCTATTTCGCAAGTCTTTTGCTTATTCTATGAACTTCTACTGCTGTTAGTATGGATCATTTAAGACTGATTTTAGGATTATATTCCCTTTACTATCTGTAGGTACGTGGACAGTCTGATATGATACAACAGACTTATTTAACGTTGTCTCAGAAGCAGCTATATGCCCTTAGAATTGGACAGGGAGTGTCAGACCCAGGATGACTCAGTTGACTCAGGGTTCACTGGACAATAAGGCAGCTAGGACATCGTAGAGGAGGGGCTGCCGCCTTCTCCCAGGGAGTGAGGTTACACCTAAGCTCGCTTTTCTCTAGGATCTGTGGCTTCATCCCCTTGAAGGGTGGACTGTGGCATCCAGGTGTTCAGTTTTCTCTGGCTGTTCCTACAGGTAGCTGGCATCCTACATTGTGGCTTCTCAGCACTGAACACTGATGGGGCTGCTTCTGATTCTTGCCTTACACCATGGAGACACAGGAGTGAGATTCCTCCACTGGCACTCTCAAACAGTGCCAACAGCACCCTGCCCCATAATAAATAGTTTAATCTTCACTAGTCTGCTTAGCTTGTCATCAACATCATTTCCATAACTCAGACGAATATAGTCTAATTTATTGTAACGCTGTTTGGCCCATAAGTGGATTCTAATAATTTATTGTTCTGCTAGTGGTAGTCTGTAGCAGGCAGGGACAATACAGACCTGGAAGCCTTCCCAGCTCCAAAATCACTCTTTCCCGTAGACTACCAATTAGAAATCCATTTGGATTAACAGATACCTTTTAAAATGTCAATACGCGCTGAGGACGTTAATCCAATCAGCCTTTTACACCTTAGCACGATATTACTTTGATGAGTTAATCATATTCTTTTTCTTTTAGTGCCTGATTAAGCTCAGCCACAGTGGTGTAGGCATACAGGTAATGTAGGCATTCTAGGGAAACGGCTGATAGACCTGCAGGATTTGAAATTGAGAAAGCCGCAAGAGGGCGCTGAGGGCCAGGGGTGGAGAAGGGCATGTTTCTGCGGAGTGCCTTAGGGGTACCTGCCCTGCCTTCATTGTAGCATGGACAGTTTCCCCAGTTCTGTAGAGTAATGATTCTCAAATGTCAATGTTGCCTATGATTCATATAGGGATCTTAATGAACTACGGATTCTGATTCTTTGGATCTGAGTGCAGCCTAAGATTCTGCATCCCTTAACAAGCTTCCAGATGCTACCGATGCTGCTGGTCCTGAGAACCGTATTTTGAGTAGCAAGTCTACAGAATACCCAATGTATCCAGGAAAGCAATAGAAATAAGTGTTTGTCCATTTCCAAATTTTTTTCTGGCTTTTCTTACAGAGATTCCTTTCTCTTCTAACCCCTCTTCCCAGCAGTACTATTTGTTTTTCAAGCAAGAAGATTTCTGGTGTTTCCATCCCTTTTATGTTTGTTCAAAACTTGTAGATGGGACAGCTGGCAAATCCTACCAGTGCAGAATGTGTCTTTTCTTCTGGCTGGACCAGTCCTTTGCATGATGTTTGTGAGGTATTCTAAGCTCACACATTTAAGAATGAACTTCAAGTGAATGAATTTATCCTTCTTAAATTTTAAGTGTTCAGTTTACTCCACAGCAGCAAAGTACCACGTCCTTGGTTAGGGGGTGATTAGGTGATAGAGCCTGGCATCGCAGTGGCCCAGCTTTGCTGCTGCTGACCGTGCTGCCCACACTGTGATCACTGAGCATCTCTCCTCTTGGGCTTCTGGGATGCCTCTGTGTCCTGCTCCTAACCGGTCCTTTCCAATGCACTTTATTACCTCTACCTCCTTCCTTTGGTGTTCTCAGCCTTTCTTATACTTTGAAATGCCCCTGTACCTCTGCATGTCAAGTCTTACTCATTTTTAAGATATGTCTGAAGGTGGGGCGCCTGGGTGGCTCAGTCGGTTGGGTGTCTGACTTCGACTCAGGTCACGATCTCATGGCTCATGGGTTCGAGCCCCGTGTCGAGCTCTGTGCTGACAGCTCGGAGCCTGGAGCCTGCCTTGAATTCTGTGTCTCCCTCTCTCTCTGCCCCTCCCTGGCTTGTGCTCTGACTCTCTCTCCTTCAAAAATAAATAAACATTTAAAAAAAGATATGTTGAAAGGTTGCTTCCACTTGCTCCGTGCGTTTAGCCCTTTCTCTCTGCTCTGTAAGGACTTTGCATAATTCTACTACCATTGCACTTACCATCTATTACAGTGTTTTATTTATGTGTTTGTCTTAGCATTGGGATATGAGCTTCTTAAGAAGAAAAACATCATCTTGTTCATTTTTATTTCTGTAACTCCTATTGCAATATCTGGGACCTACTGGGCACAGAATACACGTCAAATGAATGCATTTATTGATCAGCCTGTTTTTCCTTCTCATTCACTCTGTATAATTCCTGAGTTATCATTTACCCCCGCATAACTTGCCTTTCCTCAGCTTTGATTTATCTGTGGTCCTGGCCAAACCAACAAGGTCTTTCTGTTCTCTCTATAAATCACCGGTAAGTCATTTGTATATTTTCTGCTGGGTTTTACTGACTATTCCTGAATGCTGATTTGGTAAAACTGGAATCCTTTTTACAGACTAGTTTATATATGTTCTGGTCAGACTTCCTGTAGAGGTAATTTGGTAGCTTTGCCACCTGGGAGCAATAGAAGGTTTTGATGTTCCTCACTATCTATGGATCTCGTGATGGAGCAATCCTTTCAGATACAGCTGTCAGGCGATGCATGAAATGCTTTGTCCCTGACATTGAACTGGTCCCTGCAATGCAGTGCTTCCTACTTTTGCCTTTTATAGGACCAAAATGACTTTGTTAGAACTGGAAGCCCAATTCATTAATCTCCTGCTGGTGATATATAGCCATACAGTACTATGAATTTAGTAATTGTCAGCAGCACTAATAGAACTGTTTATAATGTAATTGGGTAGGATTTCTGTGTATGAAACTAAATTATGATGGATGTGTTACTCAAGGGTGAGGGAAAATAACCTTTAGATAGTGTCAGAGTCTGGGTGGGACTGAGTTGTCTACACAGAAGGAGGTGCTGAGGCAAAAACAGGAGATGCATAGGATGGGGGTGTCAGGCCTCCTCTGGGGCAGGGGGGCTGGGAAGGAAGGGTCAACATCGATGACCTTAAACATCAACGAGTTTAACAATCCAGAGCAGACTGCTTCACAATCGGGGACCCTCATTCAGACATATCTTGGATGTCAGAATGTATGGTAGGACCCAAAACCAAGAAGACAAATAAAATGGCAAGAATCCCCTGAGCAATCTAGGAGCAAGAAGAACCAGAAACTCAAAGCGATTGTGTATAGGGCAGAAATGGGGCCCCATGCTCTTTATTATCTTTTCAGGCACCAGTCCACAAGAAGGGGTAGGCTATGTATTGCAGAAAGAATTAAATGGCTGGAAAAGGAGTAAAGAGGCAGGGGAAGGCTATTCTTCTAGGACTGGACCTTCCCCCCCCCCCCCCCGCCCCGAAATAAAGGACCATCTTGATAAATGCATTGGTGAGAAATGAAGGGGAAAGAGGGACTTGAGGAAAGAATGGAACTAATCAGTGTTTATTTCATTTCAAATGTTTTTGTGCATTTGTTCATATATTAATTTACAGTGTTGCTTACTTTGGTAGCTTTCCACTGTCACACCTGGAAGAACAGGAGTTTAGTGGATCTCTAGGGAGCATGCTTAGGAAATGAAGATAATATTTTAATTATGACATAGACCGCGATGGGAAAGCACTAAAGACACCTGAGAAAGAAATGGTTATTATCATAGGTAAGGGCAAGAACGTCTATACAGCTATAGTGTCTCTATTTTTTACTGTAAGGTAAAGTTACTACTGGTAATGAGAATTTGCCTCCTTCCACTTAAGCGTGTAGTGTAGAAAAGACCCTCCACAATGATTTCAGTCTTTTCATACCTGTGGCCCTTGTGCCGTAAGCCACTGGGAACTGACAATTTTGAATAGAAGATAGATTAATTTGCTAACACACTAATTTTACCACTGTTTATCTTGTCTGGTTTTATTACAGATTGTTAACTTTCTTTCCCCTCCCTGTTATCCCATTCTTCGGGGTTGGGGGGGCGGTTTACACAAAATCCTAGACTCTTTAGGACAGGCTCCTCCTGAGTCCTGGTAAAGGTCAAGGGCCTGGTTTAAAAAAAAAAAAAAGTCTACATTATGGGTATCATTTACTCCACTTGCCCCTATGAAGCATGGCCACTGTTCTGCACTGGCTGATCTATTGACTTCTTCCAGGTCCCTGGCTCCTGATCCACAGATCTAGTCATATCGGTCATACCTGGGCTTTTGATAGAGTTCCTCCTCATGACTTCTACTCTAACCCCTACTCTTTTGATAATGTTGTTTTGTTTTGTTCTGATAACTCCACCAGCTCAGATAATAGCAGGACTCATGTTGCTTCTGAGTCTTAACCCTTCCACTTTGGGGAAACTGACACTAAGCCAGTGGTTCTCAACATTTTTTCTACCCCAACATGCTTGGGGATAGAAATATACTTAGTATTAACCTACAGCTGAAGCCATTGCCCCCAAATATTTTTAACAGATATTTAATGAGTACCTGCTGTGTGCCAGGCATTACACTGAGCCCAAGGGTGAATATTCGGCGGATAAGTGCAGTCCCTGCATTCTGGCTTCAGACCAGTTCTCTTTTTTAATTTTTTTCATACAGTGTGTTTTCGAGGGCTGCTTGTTTGCCAGAGAAGTAGACATCTCTTATTGGCCTATTTATCTGCAAACTGGAATCGGGGAAGGCTGCTAACGCAGTGGTACCTGGCAAAGCTTCTTCATCACCTAGACATTAACCGTTCTGTTCATAGAAAGGTGGATACTGCTCTTTTCTCAACCTGAATTTAATTCTTAAGTTGACTATTTTACCGCCTACTTCTGCTAGTCATTAACTGCCTTGATTTAACTATCCTTTTGAATTGTCACAATACAGATAATAAATAGGGCTGACATTCCCTTTTTATTTTTTTATTGCCTCGTCGTGTTTCCCTTGCCCTTTTCGTCTCTCAGCCTGCAGTCTCCTCCGATTATCATCTGGGGGAGAGCAGCCATTTCTTCCCGTGTTACTGTTTTCTGTTTCCCACGCCATCTCTCATTTATGATGTAATGTTTTTGTATTTTTCTGGGTCAGATGTGTATGGTGTGAAACATCAGACACGACCACAGATCTGTCTTATCCAAATAGTGTAAATCTGTTTAGCACCTCGTTTGCAGTTAACCTTTCTTCAGTGTGATCTTGGAAATGCTATGGTTGTTTTTTTCTTGACTTTCTAATTATCTTCCCATATATAACACGTATTCTGCTTGCAGAGGGGTTGGTGGTTTGGTCGGGACACCTTCTGGACAGCAGAGCTCCGTTAGGCAACGTCGTACCAGTGCCTTGATGATTACAAGCAAACGTGTCTGTCTGGTGCCCATTATTTCCTTGGAAATACTGTTCCCTGTTCCCTGTCTCTTTCTGTCACCCCCACCACTGCAGAAACAATTTCATTAGCAGTTTGTTTGGAACAAACATCCCAACTTCTTGGAAAGAGCAGATGAGTTGAGGAGGCTTCCAGAAAAAATGCAAATGGACACAGTTCATATCAGAAGGAGGTCACCCCTCTCCTGGAGGAAACTCTGTGTGGATTTTCAGTAGTAAGCCTGTAAAAAACTGGCAGCCCTGATAAATCAGAAGCAAGACAGGTGAAAATAAAATAATACAAGAGCAGGGAAATAACCTAGGTACTGTATAAGCAGAGGGAAAGAGGTATGATGGTATATAATTTCTTCTGTATGGTGATCTGTTGACAGAAAATCATTTTTTCTAGTGTGAACTGAGTGAAGAATTGATAGAGAGGATGGGAAGCAACGAAAAGGGAAAAGTGCCAGGAAAGAAAAGGATGAGGAGGGAGCTAGCTATTCTCTGAAGATGGGAAGCCATGATGTTTTGGAAACTGGAAGAATATTCAGATTCGTGACATTGTAGCTCTTTGTTGTCTGATAACATAGAGCCACTGGCCACAAGAGGCTATATAGTACCTGCAACGTGGTCAGTCCAGATGGAGTTGTGCTGTAAGTAAAGAATACATACCAGATTCCAAGTCTTAGCATATATATAACATACAAATGATATATTATATTATATTATATTATATTATATTATATTATATTATATATGTAATTTTAATGATCTTTAACAAGATGTGAAATATCTTATCAGTAACTCTTGGCTTGATTACATGTTGAATGGATAACTTTGTGATATTGGACTAAGTAAAATGTTATTAAAATTAATTTCTGTCATTTAAAATTTTTTTAAATATGACTACAGAATATTTAAAATTACATGTGTGGCCCACATTTCTATCGGCTAGTGCTAGTCTAGTCTAGCCCTACACTGTGTTAGTATGACTATCTTGTATCTTTGGCATTTTAACCATGGTTGACTTTCTTGTGTGATTGCTTTTACTTTCTCCTCACATTTTCCTGTGAGTATGTTAATTTTCAGGTAGTTGTTTCATTTGTTTTGGAGTTTTATTTTTAAAATAAGAAGTAGATATGAATAAAGAGAATGAACAACATAATCAGAGAATTATTTTTATGAACAGGCTCAGGAGACATTCCTCTGAAATAAAGGATTTTTAAGTACTTCTTAAGTAAACAGTCTTGTCAAATTTTCATTATTGGTAGATATACTACACACAAAAGGACCTAAGAGAATAAATTGATTCAGAATAATCCTCTTTTATTCCTATTAGAGGAGTCAATGTTGCATCATCTTTAAAAAAAAGAGAGAGAGAGAGAGAGAGAGAGAGAGAGAGCCGTGAGCAGTTTAACAAGAGAGGGGAGCTGTTTTTCTGAGCATTATGCTTTATCACCAAACCTTTTTCTTACAGATTCAAGAAGGCTTGGTCAAATTTGGACTTAAAAAAAAAATTCTTTGCATTTCTAGCTTTGAAATTTAAACCTGTATACATTTTTTTCAAGTTTTTATTTAAGTTCGAGTTAGTTAACATATAGTGTAATACTGGTTTCAGGAGTAGAATTTAGTGATTCATCACTTACATATAACACCCACTGCTCATCACAAGTGCCCTTCTTTATACCCATCACCCATCTAGCCAATCCCCCACCCATTTCCCTCCATCAACTCTCACTTTGTTCTCTATCGTTAAGAGTCTCTTGTGGTTTCTTTATCTCTCTCCTCTCCCCTCCTTCCTGTATGTTCATCTGTTTTGTTTCTTAAGTCCCACACGTGAGTGAAATCATATCGTATTTATCTTTCTCTGATGTATTTTGCTTAAAATAATACACCCTAGCTCCATTCACATCATTGCAAATGGCAAGATTGTGTTCTTTTTGATGGCTGAGTAATATTCCATCATATACATACCATATCCTCTTTATCGATTTATCAGTTGAAGGACATCTGAGCTCTTTCCATAATTTATCTATTGTTGATAATGCTGCTATAAATATTGGGATGCATATGTCCTTTCAAATCAGTACTTTTGTATCCTTTGGGTAAATACCTAGTAGTGCAATTGCTGGGTCGTAGGGTAGTTCTATTTTTTAACTTTTTGAGAAACTAAATTTGCATACAGTTAAGGCATACGTGCCCATATCCATGTCTTTAGTGAATCTGGTTCTGCTGAGAGGAATATATGAGCCCTTCCACCAGGTTCTGGCTGGCTCCTAAATTTCATCCATGTCGACGTTCTTGATTTTAGGCAAGTTAGTTCATCTCTCCAATCCCAATTTGTCTCATGTAACATCAAGATAATTATAATAGCTAGTCATTGTATTCTTGTGAGAATTAAATGAGATAATTATCCAAGGCATTTAGCACAGTGTCTGACACATTAGTGCTCAATACATATTAATGGATCTTAGAGGTATAACTTTGATTGTGGAAATAGCGTCCTCATTTACCTCCCCTTATTTTGGCCCTATATTCTTCTAATGGGATGCATCAACAGAAGTCTAAGTGATTTTTCCAACATCTTTAATGAGTTGAAAGCACTCTTGGCTTTAGAACTCAAGTTTCAGTCCTTCTATGTTCTGGGCCAGGAGCCAGAAATTATTGCTGGCTACAGTTCAGATTCTGGGAGAGAAGCAGGGTGAGTACAGTCCTGACAAGGACTTTTGTGGAAGTCAAGAACCTTACATGGATCCTGACACTGTTATTTGTATCACTTATGTTTCATAGGCACTGACAGGGCTAGGGATGACCCAGTTAAACTCAGGTAGCTAAAGCAAACTGAGAGAAACATGGCCTGGGATTAGATCTCTCAGACTATAGGGTGGTAGTGGGGATAGGAAGGGCAAGCAGAACACACATCAGAGGTTATGGCAACAAACGTACTCATCATTGGGGTCCAACGTGAGTGACATCGTAACAAGAACATCTGACCGCCAGGCTGTGCACAGCCACAGGTTCTCTTCACGTGGCAATGTTTGAGGATCTACTCAATTCACATCTGGGGCATCTGTTGGAAGAGCCTAGATAACATGCCAGGACTCAGGACTGCAGAGGAAAGCTCAAGAAGGTAGGATCACAGTCCTAGAAATACTGGGCGCTCTACTAGGATAGAAGCTCAGGAAAGAATCTGTCAAAGAGTTCATGCATGAAGAGCAGGGGACTCCAATAACAGGTAGAGGCTAGTTCCTGAGAACTGAGCCTCAGCAGATTTGTGGTAAGATTAGCTTGATGCTAATTTTCCTTGAAGAACAAAACCAATCCAATATTGTTCCTTAAATCTCTCTTGCCTGAGTTCTAGAAGGCGATGGGACTGGGTTTATAGACTGGGAAATGGGAATTAGTGACTATTCAATGACCCCTTACTGAGGAAGAGAAGTAGTCAAGTTATGATAATCCCAACAGTCAGTATGACAAATATGGGTACCACTGAGACTGTGGGAAATCTCAGTAATACCCTTAACTGGTTATTGGGACTTGGAGCCTCTAATTCCTTTAGAAGATCAAGCCTCTTTTTTTCCTTTTTATAATTTAATTAATTAATTAATTTATTTATTTATTATAATTAATTGTCAAATTGGCTTACATACAACACCCAGTGCTCATCCCAACAAGTGCTCTTCCTCAAAGCCATCACCCACTTTGCCCTCTCCCCCACCCCCCATCAGCCCTCAGTTTGTTCTCTGTATTTAAGAGTCTTTTATGGTTTGCCTCCTTCCCTCTCTGTTTGTAACTATTTTTCCCCTTCCCTTCCCCCATGGTCTTCTGTTAAGTTTCTCAAGATCCACATATGAGTGAAAACGTATAATCAAGCCTCTTCTTGTGAGATGTTTAGTACCTTAGATAGGTAAGTTAGTGGAAGAGTCACACTCTTGGCCCCACCATTCATTGTTTCTTTGTGCAAATTACTTTGCTTTTCTGAGCCTCAGTCTATACAATGGAGATAAATTACAGGACCCACCTCATAGGATTTCTTTGAGGCTTAAGTTAGATAATCAACCTAGGATATTTGGCATATCTCTAAGTACTCAATAGATGTTAATAGTAATTATTATTATCTTGTTACTAATCTTAGTTTTCCTTTTGGCAAGTGTTACAGTAGACAGTGTAGTGTGCTTCTCTGATAACTTCAATATCATGATCCTTTTAGCCCAGAAATTTATCGTGACCCAAGCAAATTGTAGAGCCAGTATCTGTGGTCACTAGGACAGATACTGACTTACTAATCATGTCAATCTGTGAACAAATATCTAAAGCTCTTTTGGTCAAGGATCAAAGTTCCTGAGGAACTTCTGGGCAAAATAAAGGAGGGAAGAATACTGAATAAGTAAAGGAGAAATTGGGCAGGGTAGGTTCCTAGCAGGAGGGAAGAATACTGAATAAGTAAAGGAGGAATTGGGCAGGGTAGGTTCCTAGCAGGAATGGAGAAGGCAACTTGGGAAAGTAAGGTTCCATCCTGACCATTTAACACCCTCATGTTATTGCAGTAGGAGACACATCAAAGGCATTTGTTAGGCGTCTTATTTGCATAATTAACGTAGCTCACTCCCACCAATTCCCATTCATTCCCACTGCTAGCACCGTGCACTTACCACCATGACCTCCTAGTGGTCTCCCTGTTCCCCTCTTCCTAATTCTGATCCATCTTCTTCAGGTCACAGGAATGACCTTTCTCAAAATATACAATGGACCTTTTCCTCTTGAACTTGCAAGGCTCTCAAGTTCTGCCCCCTGCCTGCCTCACGGCTCTTCTCTCGCTCTGCTCCCTCTCAGTCCATCTCTGTACTTCTTTCCAGTCCTCCAATATCTGTGCTAGTCTCTGCCATGAGACATTGCAGTCAAGGGCACCAGACATGGATTTCCCTGAAAACGCTTCCCTTCCCCTTCCTGAAACTGGTCAGCTCCCATTGTCAGGTGCCGTCTTTGCAACCTGCCCTTCTCTTTTCTACTCTGCCGTCACAACTTTATGAAATAGTCACCTGTTTGGTGTCTGCCTTCTCAACTAGAATTTAAAACATGAAGAGGACATTAAAAAATCAGTCTGCCTAACATGGCACCTGATACATGGTGGGTGACGATTAGATATTTGTTAAAGGATGGACAAAAGAGTAAAGAAATAGGTCCAAGACAGAACAAAGAGATGTGGCAATATTGTTAGCTTTTAAAAATAATCTCAAAAGGGATACTAGGTTGACGGGAGAGGAAGAGGGAGCTAGAAATTATGCTGGAAAGACTAGAGAGATAAGAAGTAATGAGGTGATTTTATGAGGTGAGAGTGTGTAAAAGAAACAGACAGTGAGTATCCTGGGAATCGCTAGAGGTGAAATAGAGGACGACTGGCAGAACCTAGAAAAAAAAACAGTCACAGTGAACTGCAACCGAAGCAGAGAAGCACCTTGTGCAGCGGAGGGTAATGACTTAGTAACCTTCGGGTACCAGAGGGAAGGAAAGTGACCATTGTTTATTTCACTGACAAGAGGTGCACACATGATCACGGTCAGCTCTTCAAAGATAAGTCTTCCTTGCTGCTTTGCAGCTCTACCTGAACATTCCTGATGAACAGTTGTCACTTTGCAAGGCTCCATGAATGCTAGGATGTATTTTAACAACAAGAAGATTCGTAACCAACCGAATGCCAAAGCAAGCACTGTTGTATATTCAATGTGAAGACTTCTTTCCCAGGAAATGCCATAGTGAATCTCGTCTAATTTCGACCCATGACACCAGTGCATCTACCTAACAAACCTCTTTCCCAGATCTCTTTAAATTTTTCACTTAAAGCTTTTTTTTCCCAGGGATTTTTAGCAGCAGAGAAGAATCAACTCACGTACTTAGAATATATATGTTCACCTTCTCTGTCCTTTTCCTGGATGTCGCATCGCATGTCTGTCTCAAGATTCTTCTTCCGATTTAACTGTGTCATATCCTAAGGGCCATCTTTGCTTACTGGTAAGCAAGGAATGGAGGGGAAGCCTGTACTTGCTGTTTAACGCTGAAGCATATTCCCCGGGGGATGGATTCATGCTAAAATTGATAAGAAACGGGATTAGGAAAAGATTTGTCTTGGTAATGGCAGCTTTTGTATCTGGAAGTCCCGCCACTTAGAATTGATGGCCCCTCTCTTTCTGCAGCCTGCCTTCACTGGCCTATTTTCTCAGACAGCTTCTTGATGGTTTCCTTCCCCTGACACCTTCCTTTCACCCTTCCTGCCACCTTTGTTCTTAGGATTTCTTCACTCTTGTCACCTCTGTTCCTTTCTGTTTCTCCTGCTGTCACTTAAACTTTTTATCTTTCTACCAAGTTGGATCAGATTTTCCCTTTTGTCACAAAGGAGCCTTAGAATGACTCCAGGCAATATGGAGTGAGTCCGAAATTTATGTGTGGACTCTGGCCTAGGTATCCCGGCAGGCTCCTCTGGCACCATTGCCACGGAGCAACTTACTGCAAGTTTTTATTACTGCCTCCGTGGTCTCTTTCAGGCAGTTGGTTTCCATAACTTTTCTTTACACCGGAGTTCGGTCTCCTTCCCAATCTTTCCTCTATGCCTTGGAAAATTCTTCTTATCATTCAGCATTACAAACCTAAGGTTTAATTTCTGCCTGAGCATCTTGAAACCTGCTTATCATCTTCTTTCAGGAAGCCACGGAAGTCGGTTATGGTAAAGCTTCCTGTCGAACAGATTTGCACAGCAGCCATGGCAAAGCCTTTAAAGAGCATACCAAGAAGAACACAGGAGGCTCTGCCTCCTACTGCCCATCACATTTCTTGGCTCCCGTGTCCACATCTGTGAAATGGGGATAACAAAAGTACCCACCTCGTAGGATTGTCATTAGTGTTAAATGAGTTCATGCATGTTAAAAAGTTATCAACGGGCCTGTCCATAGTTAATGCTCGATAAATGTTAGTCATGATATTAATTATATTTGTTATTATAACTGACATTTGACATAATATGCAGCCTTTATTTTTTTAATATTAAAAAAATTTTTTTAATGTTTACGTTTATTTTTGAGACAGAGACAGAGCATGAGCGGGGGAGGGGCAGAGAGAGAGGGAGACCTAGAATCCGAAGCAGGCTCCAGGTTCCGAGGCATCAGCACAGAGCCCGACGCAGGGCTCAAACTCGCCAACGGCGAGATCATGACCTGAGCCCAAGTCGGACACTCAACTGACTGAGCCACCCAAGCGCCCCTTAATATTTTTTATGTTTATTTATTATTTTTGAGAGAGAGGCAGAGCGCAAGTGGGGGAGAAGCAGAGAGAGACACACACACAGAATCCAAAGCAGCTCCAGGCTCCGAGCTGTCAGCAGAGCCCAATGCGAGGCTTGAACCCGCGAACTGCAAGATCATGACCTGAGCCTTAGTCAGTTGCTTAACCCACTGAGCCACCCGGGCGCCCCAATATGCAGCCTTTAAATACGTTATCAATCTAATAAGGAGATTTTTACTCTTCTTTAAGCCTCAATTCTTTCAATGGTACTTCTTTCTAATAACAGATCTTCTAATATTGCCTCCTTGCTGAGTTTTTATAACTCTCTTCCCACTATTCACAGAACTTAGGTGTTTTTTCCCATCCATCTTTGGAGAGTTCCTTATCTGAAGTAATTTTATTCTCATAGTAATCTGAGTCGATCTCTTTAAATCTCTTGCCTGTTTTGTTCCCTGCAAATCATTCCATCTATGTGCCAAGAAAATTAACACTTCTATATCCTGACTCTGGTTTCCCTCTTTAAAGTACAGTTCAGAGAGGTGATTTTAATTTTTAAGCACTAATCATTTTGAGCCTTTGTTACCGTAGAAACCACAGTTCTCATCCTGAAACATGACAGCAGCGATCACCCCTGACAGTTCACAGACCTGAATTTCAGACAATCAAAGGCAAAGTAATTTGGAGGTCTGTTCGTTTAGAATTTTCTCTTTCACAATTCCAAGGGAGCACAGCACAGGCTCTCTTCCAATTTGTCAGCAGCAAGAAAAGGCGTGTAGATAGAGAGCTGAATACCACCTTTCAGGCCAAGGTATCAGCCCCAAACACATTTTTATTATTCTCTGGAAAATAAGGTTGTAAAAAAAGTAATTGCTGATGCCACCTTAATGATAGCACTTTAAGTATGCTGCTGTAATTAAAATAGGAATTTTATTACACTAGACCTCTGAGAGCCTAGCGTATATACCATTCAGATCTCAGGATTTACAGAGCAAGCAACTTTGATTCCTGCTGTTTTTGCTGCGTGGGCCACACGTTTCCTTTGTGCCTCACCTAGTTACAGCTTATGTAGAAAACCACCTCTCTCCTTGTGAACAACAATAAGCATCTGTGTTTAGAATGATGCCCTGCAGTGATGGTGCCGAGGCTTTCAACAAACTCTGAAATGTCACAAAAGGAAGTCCTCTGCCCCCTTGGGTTTCTTCTAGAATAAAATGCATACATCTTGTGCAGTGAGGTTAGAATCCTGCAAGACAGTTTGGTTAAAATTTGAAAAGGGCTTTCTTCTTTCGGTGGGACGTCCTACCCATTTTATTTCCATTACCTGATCCGTTAGTTAGAAATCGTATACACCTGCTAGTTATAAAGACCCTCTTTTTTAAGGTGTCGGCCTTTTTTTTTTTAAGGCGTTTTCCTCAGAAGTCCCATCCAAAAACTTCTATCCATACCTTGTTAGCCAGAAATTAGTCACCTGGAAAGTATATAACTTATCAGCTGAATATATTGCCTTCTGTCCAAAAAATCAGTGTTCTATATTAAGGAAAAAGGAAAGAAGGGATATTGGTTTGGCAGTTAGTAGCCTTCACCCCAAAGGACAAAGTATAAAAACAAGTATTAACAGCAGATTCCTGTCTTCCATACTCTCTCGAATTGTTTTTTTTTTTAATTTTTTTTTAACGTTTATTTATTTTTGAGACAGAGAGAGACAGAGCATGAACAGGGGAGGGGCAGAGAGAGAGGGAGACACAGAATCGGAAACAGGCCCCAGGCTCTGAGCCGTCAGCCCAGAGCCTGACGCGGGGCTCGAACTCACAGACTGCGAGATCGTGACCTGGCTGAAGTTGGATGCTTAACCGACTGAGCCACCCAGGCGCCCCTCTCTCTTGAATTGTTTATCCACAGAAAAATACTTATTTATTCAGCATATAAATATTCAGAAATATTTTTCTGTTGACAGAAAAATTACTCTTAATCACAATAAAATTGAATATCGGCCCGATCCTTAATGGCTTTTCTGAATCAGCAAAGTTCCATTTTTTAAGTATCGTTTTCATGCAACTTGAGTGTTTTAAATTATTTGAGAGTGGGCCATTTGGATACGACACGTTGGGTCCCAGATGAAAAGAATGTTTCATTCTCATCCATATTACACTTCCCAATCCTTTGAACTAAAGCAAGTTTCTTATAATCCTAAAATAGAGTACATAGTTTTCAGAAGTTAAAGGTCGGTCCCTGACACCCTTCCTGTACTAGTACGGATAGGTCCTGCCTCTATTATTAGTCCACTGTAGTCCGTTTGATGTACTTCCATACGAATAATTCTCTCAAGATTGTTTTGTAAGTGGTAGTAAAATATACATAAAAACGTAAGCATGTACATAACATAAAATTTGCCATTTTACCTATTTCTAAGTGTACAGTTCAGTATCGTGAGGTATATTCACGTTGTTGTGGAACTCCCCATCGTGTTTTTATGTCTTTATTTTGACCTAAAATGATTAGTGATCTAATCATTAGATCATTAGTGACCTAAAATGATAAATGATTAGATAGTAGACATTTTCTTGTCTACTATAGTCTCTGGCACAAAGTAGTGTGCTCTGCCACTGTTTGTTCATACAGGTCAATTTTTCTTTTAAGGTTTATTTATATTTGAGAGAGAGAGACAGAGTGTGAGCAGGGGAGGCACAGAGAAAGAGGGAGACACAGAATCGGAAGGAGGCTCCAGGCTCCGAGCTGTCAGCACAGAGTCCGATGCAGGGCTTGAACCCGTGAACCGCGAGATCATGACCTGAACCAAAGTCACACGTTTAACTGACTGAGCCACCCAGGTGCCCCTATCTAGGTGAATTTTTGAGAAGTCATGTTCCTACCATATTTATTTGGCATTCCAGTGATTAAATAAGGCAGGTACTTTGTAAACAGCCATAAGCCTGTCTAATTGGGCAATGTACTATTTAGCAATGAACTGTCTATCCAAAACACTGCACAGGTGATTTTATGCAGTACAGTATCGTCATGTCACAGTCCCTGAAACTAAATGTAAGACATTTAAAGCCCCAAACGGCTCAGATAATTTTATGACATGAGTAAAGTCTCTGAGTCCAGTGTGTTACAATACCAGCTTAATGATAGTCCAAAAGGTTTCTCATTTTTAGTATTTTAATGATGATTATAAGAAAGTTCTCTTTTGGTTTTATATTCTGTTTCATTCTGTTTTGCTTTAATCTGTAGAACTTATTCTTTTCTTCTTTGACAATTCAGTGGTTCTCCTTAAAATAATGAAATCCACCAGCAGGGAAAATATCTAATGAGATCTCTCCAAAGGTGCCAGTGAGAACTGACCAAAGAGTTTCAGGGGGACTCCAGTATATTCCAGAGTCAGACCTAAGCTCCAGGCATGCCTGAAGATGTTTTCCTACTCTGACATCCCAAATTTTTGTTCACACACTGCGTTCAAAGTGCTCCGCCCATCAGACACAGTTGTTCCCATTTTCCAGTCTCCAAGAGCATTGTAACTCGAATGCAGGAAGATAGCTCTATATTTTAATAACACATAAACATTTGAGCATTGTTATTTCTTGCATCCCTTCTTGTGAGTCCTAGACTTTTTTTTAAATTGGATTTTGCTTTGAAACTTTGCTTCTATATGAACACTCAGAGGAAAAGTACTTACTTCTTGCCAGTTATCTATGAACAAAGAATCCTTTGATTTGTAGTTTTAAAGATTAACCCTCTGGGTTCTCTTCACAACTGCCTTGACATTTTGGGTTCTGTTAATTTTATTTTGCTTTTTTTTTTCACTTTTGCATTTGAGACCATTAAATTTGATTTTGTTGCTCAGGAAAAAAATAATACGTGTATAGAAGATCTCATGGGCTCTCTATGACCCCAGAGCAAGAAGAGAGAAGAGTGGGCTTACAGTCCTTCTTTATTATTTAACCAGCAGAGATTAAAATGACTTGAATTTTATCATTAATAATAATGCTTTTCACACCAAGTTAGTGCTTTTTATTCCCAAGAGTACTGAATATTGTATTTTGACACAACCCAAGGGACGTAGAGAAATGGAAGTTATATATACATTTTAAAAATTTTTTTAAAAATATTTATTATTTTTGAGAGAGAGACAGAGATAGAGACAGAGCATGAGTGGGGGAGGAGCAGAGAGAGAGGGACACACAGAATCCGAAGCAGGCCCCAGGCTCTGAGCTGCCAACACAGAGCCTGACGTGGGGCTCGAACTCACAGACTGTGAGATCGTGACCTGAGCTGAAGTCAGCCACTCAACCGACTGAGCCACCCAGGCACCCCTGTATACATTTTTTGAAAATTTGAAATAAGCCACTTCCTTTGCATACCAGATCAATGCTGTGTTCAGATGCCTTTCCCCCATGCATGATGGACATGGGAGGTACGACATCTAAGGTAGGTTTTTCTTTGTTGATGATTGTTCTTGCATCTTATTCTTGGGTTAGCATCCAGTTAAGGTCTGGGCCTTGCTGTTAAGAACAAGCATATTTTAGCAGCATCTGTTGGTTGAGGGTCCGACTCTTATTTCATCTCAGGTCATGATCGCAGGGTCATGGGATTGAGCCCTGTGTCAGGCTCTGCTACTGAGCATGGAGCCTGCTTGAGACCCTGTCGCTCTCTGTCTCTGTCTCTCTCGCTCTCTCCCTCAGCCCCTACCCCCTCCTCTTTCTATAAAATAAAAAAAATTTTTTAAGGAACAAACATATTTTAGGTTACAATTTATATCTTCTTTGGGTAACCTGCTTTTGAGAAAGGATGTGTAAGTCACATATATTTTTGAAATTTGAGCCCCTTTTTTTTTTGAACAGATAATAATATCAAAAATCAGGAGATGGCTGTTGATCTTTAAGTTAGTAAAAGAAATTTAAATATATCCATAAGCAATAATAATGCATTTCCCAATCATTGTTTCTGGTCCAGAATGTTTCAGTAAAACTCGTAGTTCTGATATTAAGACATTTACATTAAAACTACTTATGAAACTATTTACAGTATTCTAAAACTTCTACTAGCTATTAGTGATGGATGATATTTTATAGTAAAAATTCAGACTGGTGAAATTGTATATGATGTGGGAAATAAGTGTTATGGTAAAACAAAAGTGCTAGTATGGCATATATGTATTGGAAAGTCGATGAAAAAAGAGCTACTCATAAGTGTAATCATGTCACATTTCACTGAGTGGCTATTATATATACATCACTGCTGGACACTGATTTTGTGATGAATCAGAGATAGAATCTTCTGAATATTCATTTACCTAGGAGACGATGATAAGCCAAAGAGGAAGTACAAAAATGAAAGCAAATATGAAATTATCTAGTTATCTCCAAAGCATGTGCCGTTTCCCTTAAGATAATGTGCTGCAGCAAAGCAGTGGGTAAGCTTGAGCCTTATCAGAGAGACTTAAATTTGTATCCTGGTTTCATCTCACCTCATTGAGTAATATGTGACTGTGAGCTAATTACCCATTTTGAGTTTCTATTCTGTGATTTGGAAGATACAATAGTCTGTCCTTCTAGGTTTATTTTTGAAAAAGGAGTGAAAAGAAACGAGTAAGTCAGGTGCATAGCATGGTGCCTGGCACATAACAAGGGTTGACTGTATGCTCACTATTTATCTTGTCATTACAGAGAAGCCATATACATTTAATTAGAAAAATATGCACATAATATACATACATAATTATGCACCTTCAAAATACATATTATATATGCAGGAAAAGGTTAATGTCAACACGCTTCATCTTAATATTAACCAAACCTCTGAGGTAAAGTTAAATATCAGCAGGAAAACGACAGTGTGCTTCTTTTCACCAAATTTAGGCCATTAACGCTAGTGATGAAGATGAACATGTTTTGCCTAAAATAAGCTCCCTTAATCCACTGAACCCACCAACACTTTTTGACCTAACTGGTACGGGTGTTTGGGATGAAGTTGAAGATTACTGCATTTTGGATTTTAATCAGCAACAAGGAAGGAAGGAAGGAGAAGGAAGGAAAGGAAGGAAGGAAGGAAGGAAGGAAGGAAGGAAGGAAGGAAGGAAGGAAGGAAGGAAGGAAGGGGAAGGGAGGAAGGGAGGGAGGGAGGAAGGAAGAGGGAAAGTTTATAGATTTCTTCTTAGTTAAGTATATGCTGGGATTCTGTGAGTTAATGTTGTTAGTGTCGTTTAGCTTTTGAAGTGAAATGCTACCGCCCTCTGTGTGTTGCTCGTCTTGCTTGCCATAGTGATTTAGGGCAGGCTGTTGAAGGACTGCTTGGTTCTTGCTTACATGTTGTACTCTCAACACAGTAAAAATAGTAGTGGAGGCTACTGACCTTCTGTATCCATTACTCCCTATTTCTTTAATAATAGAACCCCCATTTTTCTCAACTGGGTGCATTCCTTTAAAGCTACCTGTGAATCTACATTGTGGGTAATACGATAAAAGCTAAAATGTCACATGGGATATCTGGGAAGCGGCCTGCAAAGAAGGGGCATGACTTCCTTTATCTTTTCCTCTGTTCTACTTCTTTAGTGTGGATCTGATGGCTGGAGATCAGGAAGCCATCTGAGAGCCGAAAGGGGCACCTGTGTGTTGAGACTATGGAGCAAGCAAACGGAAAGGTCCTGGGTCTGCAGCATAGCGATGAGCCATTCCAACCCTGTAGGTTGGAACATTTTCTGTAAGAGAGAATAAATCCTACTATGTCTAAGCCATTATTAATTTAGATTATCTGTCACACCTAGCCAAGCCTATTCCTAAAAATTAAAAGTAACATAAAGAAATTTGTATAGATTGTAGAATTTGTACTGCATTAAATTCTGAATTAACTTCTTCCATTTCCTTGTCGTAACATATCAGCCTTCAAGGTGGAACTTTTGTCTTGGCAGTGTCTCCGTTATATTTTTCTCTTTCGAGTGCCTTGTCTCTTCTGTAAAATCTGTTAAATATTCAATTAGCCTTTCTGAATTTGAAAACTTAACTTAGGTCAAGATTTAGCATCATCGGGGCGCCTGGGCAGTCGGTTAAGCGTCCGACTTCAGCCAGGTCACGATCTCGCGGTCCGTGAGTTCGAGCCCCGCGTCGGGCTCTGGGCTGATGGCTCAGAGCCTGGAGCCTGTTTCCGATTCTGTGTCTCCCTCTCTCTCTCTGTCCCTCCCCCGTTCATGCTCTGTCTCTCTCTGTCCCAAAAATAAATAAATGTTGAAAAAAAAATTAAAAAAAAAATAAAAATAAAAATAAATAAAAAAAGATTTAGCATCATCAAGGACAATGCTATTTAAAAAATTGATATTTTTCTTACCCATTTTCTTGTGCAAGCTGAAATCCTTCTCCTTATATAGAATTTTTCTAGCTTTCTCTCAGTATATCAGCAGCTCCTCAGACTTTATATGGGTACATATATACCCATTTAATCTATTGCAGCTTCTCCATTGTATTTTATAGATCCTCATAGGACAACCATCCTTCCTTTCCATGGCATTTCTTTCTATTCTTTTCCTACTTTCTTTCAAGAGGCTTTGTGTTTAAAGAGGGAGAATTTATAGAAGTAATTTTGTAAATAAAAGAAAAAAGAGTCTGCTTCTGTGTTTTCCTCATTTGTATCAGTTAGGTTTTCCCCATTAACACGGCATAGTTGACCACCCCAAATGTCAGTGCTTACAACAATCTCCATTTATTTCTTTTTCTTTCCTGGGTCTATGGGATGGCTGGGTCAGCTTTGTCTCTAATGTGGATTGGGTTCAGACCTGCCCCCTGTGTCTCTCATTCTGTGACTGACAGCCACATGTCATATTCTTCTCCTGGCAGGTGGTGGGACAGCAAGAGGACTGAGTCACTTAAGACATCACCTCGGAACTATCATTCTGTCACTTACGTTAGATTCCATTGGCCCGAATTAGTGAGGCAGGGGGATACCTACTCCACCTGTTCCTTGGAGAAGCATTGCAAAGTTACAGGGCAAAGGGTGCAAATCTGTAATCTTATTACAGCAAACTGAAATATTTGAAGCAATACTTAATTCTAGCATATAGCTACGAATGAATGTATGCCTTCACTTGATGCTCAACGTCTACACATTTGCAGACACGCGTGCACGTGAGCGCGCACACACACACACACACAAGCACAGAATCATCTAATTCTGGCTTTAAGGTCTAGATGGAGTAAAGTCCAAAAAGGTGAAAGGAATTCATGTCCTTTGGGAGGTGTGAGCTGTATGTTAGAGAACTCTTTATATTCATCATCTTTAGAGAGAGTTTTTCCATTTTCTTGTATTAAAATATAAATGGGTTGGTAAGTTAACCACACTGTATACTGTACTGTTAAATTCTACACTTATTTATTTTTGAGAAACAGAGTGGGACAAAGCGTGAGCGGGGGAGGGGCAGAGAGAGAAGCAGACACAGAATCTGAAGCAGGCTCCAGGCTCTGAGCAAACGGTCAGCACAGAGCCTGATGCGGGGCTCAAACCCACAAACTATGAGATCATGACCTGAGCCGAAGTCAGACGCTGTACCGACTGAGCCACCCAGGTGCCCCTGTATTCTAAATGCCAAAGCTATCAGCCAGTATCCTGAGACCTGAGGCACATCGGGTCTCTTGAGGAAATTTGCTTTTGCTTCCGATAACTGGTGTCACTTCATTTTAGAATCCAGCTGATTTTACTTAATGGACAAAATGAAGATAGTGGCTAACTTTACTGCCTCAAATTCTTCCAGCTCAGTGGTGCTTTGAGAACTGTGCTAAAAATACCCTGCTCGACAGAGTGTAGTTTCTATATACGATTGTAATATACTTTGGGGCCTCTACGGACATAAAATATTATAGCTCCATGACAGGCTGCTTCATTGGTTGTTAGAGGTCGGACCAATTACAATAGGTGCTTAGGCTTTCAAAAATTTATTGTTCATGCCCCCAGATCACAATTTGAAAAACAGAAACACTAATCATGATGATAGGTTGGACACTACAGTTTTATACTACTGAAGCTGAAGAATATGCACTAATCAGGCTCATTATAGTTAGTCGGTTTCTAACTATTTGGGTATAATTCCCTGAGGAAGGAGAGACATTTACTGCTCACGGAATATACCTATGCCCCTCTACCTTTCATGGCTCCCTTTGCATCTAGGCAGGGGCCAGTGGCTCGATTTAGACAATGACCTGGGAGTCGATATTACTGTCAAGCTGCTGGGCCAGTGCATTTAAGAGCCATCATGTCACCCTCTGGCTCTTTTTCCCCTGCTGTCCTGGCCTGGGAGGCACAACTGGTGATGGTACCACAAGATTGAAGCAGCCAGGGTCATGTTGTTACCAGCCGGGACTCTCCCTCAGCCTGCAGTGGAATTGGCAAACCAAGAAATAAAAGTTTTTTGGAGTTATATCCTACATTTTTTCAAGTGTAGTCATTTCCATTTTAGGGATAAAGAAAGTCACTGAAGTTCATAAAGTCCAGATCTTCTGCCAACCCAGATTGATAATCTCATATACTCTACAGTGGTGTGGCTTAAACTTATCTAACTTACCGACTCGTATCTGCAGTAGCTTGGTCTTTAATCAGTTGACCGGACCTGCTGGCCTTAGAACGTTATAAAACCATGTGAGGAAATTAACTCATGAATCATAAATTAGCTATTATTTAATTTTATTTTCCCCCATGGAAAATGTTGAGCATTTTCCTCCATATCTTGGGGTGGTGTGTGCAGCACGCGCGCGCGCATACACACACACACACACACACACACACACACACACACACACACGCTCCTCTGTCTACTAGATCTAATCCTGGTTTTGACAATACCATTCATTGCGTGATCTTAAGAAATCACATACTTTCTCTGAGCCTAGTTTTCTTCTTCTTAAAAGAAGAGATTTCGTGAGATGACTTTTTTTTCAAACTGTGGCTCCCAACCCATTCGTGAGTTATAAATCCACAGAAGGTGTCTACCAGCATTTTTTCGAGACTTTATTTTTTTAGAGCAGTTTTAGGTTCACAGAGAAGTTAAGAGGAAGGTACAGAGACATCTCATATCCTGCCTTCCCCCATCCCCTACACAGAGCCTCCCTCCTTATCAATATCCCACAACAGAGTGGCACATTTGTTAAAATAGATGAACCTTCATTGACACATTGTACTCAGCCAGAGTCCATAGTTTACATTAGAGTTCATTTTCGGTGGTTACATTTTATTTGGGTGCGTCTGGTTTGGACCAATGCACAATGCCATGAATCCATCATTATAATATCATGATTTAACTACCCTAAAAATCCTCTGTGCTCTGCTTTTTCATCCCTTTCCCACCCAACCCCTAGCAACCACTGATCTTTTTACTATTTCCATAGCTTTGCCTTTTCCAGAATGTTATAGTTGGAATCATATTGTATGTAGCCTTTTCAGGCTGGCTTCTTTCACTTAGTAATATGCATTTAGGGTTCATCTGTGTTTCTTCATGGCTTGATACGTTTTTTCTTTCTAGTGCTGAAGAATATCCCACTGTCTGGATGTACCATGGTTTATTTATCTCTTCACCTACTGAAAGATATCTTAGTTCCAAGTTTTGGCAGGATGAATAAAGCTGCTGTGAACATCTGAGTGCAGATTTTTGTGTGGACGTAAATTTTTACTCCTTTCGGTAAATACCAAGGAGTGCTGGGTCTAAGCTAAAATTTCTGGATCATATGGTAAGTTCAGTTTTGTAAGAATCTGCCAAACTGTCTTCCAAAGTGGCTGTACTATTTTGCATCCCACCAGCAATGAATGAGAGTTCCTGTAGCTCCACATCCTTGCCAGTATTTGATATTGTCAGTGGCACTTTTAAAATATAATAAAAGGAAATTAGAAATTAGTAGAGTGCTTCTTATAGTAAGGGTGAGTGTTGTTACATGAAACTCTTGTTTCTGTGCATGTGTGTGTGTGTGTGTGTGTGTGCGCGTGTGTGTGTGTGTGTGTGTGTGTGTGCATGACAAATATGAATGTGTGTGCTGAGTTGCAATACAAAATATATTTTTAGCGTGGGATTGTAGTCAAAGTCTGAATAGATGGTGTCTTAAATCTTTTCCAGCTCTAATATTCTTTGGTTCTATGAATTTTCACACATACATACAACTTAGCGACTTTTAAAGATCTTCATAATATCCTAAGGGGAAAACATCTCATTTTGTAAAAGCAGTACATACACATAAATTTTATGTGTGCATATATACAGTCTAAAATATGTATATATGTGTGTACGCACACACATATAATAGAAAAATTATAAAGTTAATACCAAGATTAGCTCTAGATTTGTTAGTTTGCCTTTACATTATGTAATGTTTATGTATTTTACTTTTTTAAAGTTTTTTAAGTTTATTTGTTTATTCTGAAAGAGACAGAGACAGCGTGAGCAGGGGAGGGGTAGAGAGAACAGGAGAGAGAGAGAATCCCAAGAAGGCTCCATGCTGCCAGCACAGAGACTGATACAGGGCTCGAACCCACAAAACTGCGAGATGATGATCTGAGTAAAAACTGAGTCGGATGCCCAACCGACTGAGCCACCCAGGCACCCCCTATGTGTTTTACTTTTTTAAACGTACTTTGAGGGGTGCCTGGGTGGCTCAGCTGGTTAAACATCCGACTTTGGCTCAGGTCACGATCGCACAGTTTGTGGGTTCAAGCCCCACATCGGGCTCTGTGCTGACAGCTTGGATCCTGGAGCCTGCTTCGGATGCTGTGTCTCCTTCTCTCTCTGCCTCTGCTTCTGCTATGTCCATCTCTCTCTCAAAAACAAACATAAAAAAATTCTTTAAAAAAATGTACTTCGAAAAGATTATCTAGTTTGAAAAATAATCCTTAAGTGGTGAGCTTTTCGTTTGGGCAACAAAGTGGAGAGTAGTAAGTACTGTAGGGGGAAAACATCGTTCAAGTCAGGGGCTTGGACATGCCTCCTGTCACACAGCATTTCTGACACGGGGTCCGCTCTCAAACAGCCTCTGCTTTGACAATGCCCCTTCCACTTCTGAAGGCAAAAGGTCTCTAAACTCCTTGGATTTTTTCCTTTGGAGCAGCAAATAGTGAGGTGAGAATCCCAGGGTAGCAATAACTTTATTTGTCCATCCAGTACGGGAAATAACTTCTAAAGGAAAGGTTCTAGGGTACAGAACAGCACTTAGTCACCAGTCACGTGAGGCTATGTTGTTAGCATGGTCTCTGGAGTCCATTTTGGACATCTGATGACAAAAGCCCCCTGAGGGAATCAAGAGATCAGTTTTTAAGGTAAACAGAGCCAAAGGCTGGCCGGCCTTTCACCGAGATGTTCTATGCTCTGATGGGGAGTGTGATGTTGGACAATTGAGAGAGAAGGAGCTGTGATGCACTCAGTTCCCTCTACCTCAGTTATCGAAGACACAGGGCATAATGCTCGGTGCCTCTTAGCACCTCTGAACCTGCTGCCTAGGCTCTGAGAAAAAGTCACACTAAGTGTTCTATTCCTTTGGGTAGCAGGAACACCGCATTTGCTCCTGTTTCCTAAGAGTGTCAAACAGGCAGTTTGCTGAAAATGCTGCGACGTGTCCAGAAATGACTGCCAGCACCCTGTTCTGATATGTCAGAAACCTCTCACTGCACGAGAATCAGAACAAGCTTTTTAAAAAGCTCTCACCAACCTCACAGAGCCACATACAACCATCTTCTCTCACCATTCAAGTGTGAATTCCCAGAGTCCCCTGAGTCACTACATGCTAATTCAGCTTCCAGCCTCTGGTTTTGGACTAGAGGAATACCAGGGTGTTACAGCTTGAGAGCTTGATGCTTTCCTGCCCTATCACTTCTCTAAAGCACCATTCTGTGTTTTACTTTGTTTTTATGTCCTAACTAACCCATCTTTTTTCCCACCACTTCATGGCTTAATCGATAAGCCATTGACCTAATTAAAGAAATGTTCATTTCATTGAACCACTGTGTTTTATTCAGCAGGTGTGTGTTTGAAAAATGACCTCCCAGTTTGGCACTTGTGCTTGAATTCTTCGTCTTGGGCTACCTCTGATCGTTCTAATTCTGTTTCTCCTACCCGCCCCCCCTTTGTGTGTATGTGTGGGTGTGGCATGAAGCATCTCAGATTGTTTTTCACGTAGACACCTTGCAGTTGTGTGGTTTTATCAGACCGTAGGAAACTCCATGGTGAAGCCATGTGTACATGTGTGTACAGAACTCCTAGTCTGCATTCTCAAGCCAAGAAGAAAATATTTAATGAAGTTAGAGGGAACTCAGCGCCTTCCGATGCCTGGAAATTCATCTTAATTCGTTAATATATGCTATTTTCTTGTATGAGAATAAGTACGAGAATTTTAACTTTTTGTACATGTCCTACTCAGATTCATACCTACGTTATTATTTCAACTCTGCTTCTAACTTATTATGGGATTTGGGGGCAATATGCATTTTATCTCTAGGCCTGTGTCCTTATGAGGAAATGAACAAACCAAATTAGAATGACCTGCAAGGTTCCTTACTCTCTACAGTTTGTTGATCTACAAATTGTATCTAAGTCTGAGCTTACGAGTCCTTTAGTTTTAACAGCACTGCCCCTGGGAATTTTCAGAGCATTAATTTTTACATAAATGCAATGACCTTTTTGAGACCAAGGGCTCATGGCAAAGTATTCAGTGAGGTTTAAGTTGTGTGAAACTGAGTCACTCAAGTTTGATCATCTTTCATTTGTTCTGTAGTGTATTCCTCATATGCCTTTAGGCAAATGGTTAATTGGAAAAAGTTGGATTATAAGACATTTTGAGTTCTCCCTTGAAACAATCACATTTACCTGGATTGCAGTGCAGTACTGTCTCAGGACTTTGTAATAAGTTCCTCTTATAGTCAAATCATAGAATCATAAAAATATGAGTTGTTTCTTAGAAATCATGTACTCCTAGCTCCTCTGGCATCCCTCACTGGTCAACATCTAACCTGTGTCTGAATACCTCTTGAGAGGGAGGGAGGAGCCACATCTTCCTAACAGAATCCATTCCCTTTGTGGACAGATTAAATTGCTAGAAAGTTCTTTTTATATTGTGTAGAAATCTTCCACCATGCAATTTCTCCCTCGTATTATTATTGTTGTTGTTGTTTTTATTATTGTCCAGAGCAACACAGAATAATGTTCATCCTTTTGTATCTTATAGCACTCAGGTAGAGGATCAGTATTATGACTGCCTTTTTCTATTATTGTTAACCCTCAAAATGTTTTGTTCTGTTCTATGCCTCCACGTGGTGACCATAGAACCATCCAGGACAGTCCCAATTTACGCCTGTTTTCCTAGCAGAAATAGTAACGGCATCTCTTTGTCTCTCAAATTTTTCCTAACAGGACAGTAAACTCTATGCCTCCATGGTAGTGTCTACCAAATTTATTCTGCCAATTTCTAGATCTTAAAGGTGCTCTGTGAGAAAAGAGAAAAAATATTTAGGGAATGCTCTCCCTGCAGATTGACAAAAAACATGAGTAAAAATTTCTGTAGGAAGGAAATCTGCTTTACTTTATTTCCCCTACGGTTTCCAAAACTTAATTAATCATGAAAGTACCTATTATTCCAAGAAATACAGCTTGAAATTCCCTCTTTTAGAAAAATAGCTTAGGTAAATTTTAACATTAATTCCAATTATTTTAAATGTTTTTTTCCCCAAATTTTTAGAAAGATTATCCTGAATATTAACCACAGGGCCCTTTCTTTTCTGTCTGTAAACTGAGGGAATTGGAGTGAGCTCTGAGGTTCCACAAATGGGAAAAAAAAAAATTGGCAACCGTCTTTGAAGAATGTCCCTCATATTTCTCAGCGTTGAGAAATCATGGTAACTCAGAATCAGCAAGGCATTGGGGATGGTAGGGATCTTTTGGCATTCATGAAGGATATCACTGCAGCCTGGGAGGACTGACTAGCCATTGGGTGAGTGGTAGCTGGAAGAATCTACATCTGGAAATTCATCAGGGGATTTGAAGAAAATTGAAGCCCGAGCACCAAAATATGATGTCAGAGACAGATCTCCATGGAAACTGTGTTGTGATGACCCCACTAGCACTGCAACCTCTAGAAATACATCTTCCCAGGATACAGGGTGTCATCCACCAGCTCTCTCCGACACAGAGAAATACAGATGTGTTATCATCTAGTCCAAGAATAGCTGTGTTGACCAAAGCACGAAAATGGGAGAGACTTTTAAAGTCCACTAACGTAATTTTGTCAATCGTGTACATTGGATTAAAGGGCAGTATCATGTATACTTTAAAAAAAAAAAGACCAATACAATTACTATTCAATATGCATCAACATTGTAAGGCATAGGCAGTCATAGAGAGTCAGTTTTAAAATGATCTGCTGAAGATTATGTTTTTAAGTGTCTTTCAACTGCACTAATATAAATCCCTTGGGCAATACATTTATTGGATTTGCATAATGACAGAGCATGACAAGATCAGTTATCATTTTTAACTACTGAGTTTTCTGGCATGATGCTTTTTACCATATCTGTGTGTATACCCTTTCCAAAGCCATGGCAACATCACATGCATACATTTTTCTGAACCAAAGAAATAAATACCTTCCTGGGTCCTTTTTTTTTTTTTTAATAGTGAGCAAAAATGCCAGCCCACTATAAATGACTAAGCAGTATTTTCAAGTTTAAAAGACCATGACACAAAGATGCTTAAAGAGCATTTTCTGTAAAATCGGCACGTAAGCTTTTGCTTGTACAGTTGCCTTGTGCATGCTGCCCTCTGTCTACAAAATGTAAGAAAAATAAATTTTTGTCATAAGTTGTCTGGTAATAAGAACAGGCTATTCTGAATATGTGTAGTCTGTAACATTTCTCTCAAGGGTAACAGAAACAATTTCTGATCTAAGAGTGGGTTGTGTTTCTAAAGATCACTTGTGACTCAGGTCTTTGGAACTGGGACCATGATCTGACATAAAGACAGAGTTACATAAATAGTAATCGGGTTCCTAGCAATTTTATCTATTTCTTGCCTTGGCTGTATTTGGTTTTTGAAGGGTCAGGAAAAGAGATTGTTAAAATAGCTGAATTAGAATATCCAGGGCAAGTCGGGGTTTCCTATTTTGAGAGTTGGGGCTGTGGAGTTTCTGAGGCTGTCATGTTTCTTCCACTCTTAAATGCTCCTTATCTGTGGCATTGCTCCCATCAAGCTCCCAGGATTACAGAGGCCAGAAGTTGGGGAGGTACGTTTAGCATCTAGATTCTACATCAGTCTGTCCGGAGCCCAAATGTCTGTGTTCTTAACACAGGATTCCACACTGAGGAACACCTTCTTTTCTTTTAATTTTTTTTTAATGTTTATTTATTTTGGGGAGACAGAGAGACAGAGTGCAAGCTGGGGAGGGGCAGAGCTAGAGGAGACACAGAATCTGAAGCAGGCTCCAGGCTCCGAGCTATCAGCACAGAGCCTGATGCTGGGCTTGAACACATGAAGCTCAGGATCATGACCTGGGCTGAAGTAGGATGCTTAACCAACTGACCTACCCAGGCACCCCCTGAGGAATACCTCCTCCTCCTCCTCCTCCTCCTTCTTCTTCTTCTTCTTTAGCATTTATTCATTTTTGAGAGACAGAGAGAAACAGAGTGTGAATGGGGGAGGGGCAGAGAGAGAGGGAGACACAGAATCTGAAGCAGGCTCCGGGCTCTGAGCTGTCAGCACAGAGCCTGATGTGGGGCTTGAACTCATGGATCGCGAGATCATGACCTGAGCTGAAGTCAGACACTTAACCAACTGAGCCATGCAGCTGCCCGTGAGGAACACCTTAAAGGTTATATACCTAAAACAGTGATTTTCAACCCAGCTGACTATTGGAGTTCTCGAGGAAACTTTTGTGAATGTGCAGATTCCCAGGTTTCTCTCCTGGAGCCCCTGACTTCTCAGAGGTGGGCCGGGGCATCGCTACATCCCAGGAGCCTCCAGTGAACAGGGAACCAGTAATCCAAACAATCTAAATCCCTTGCCTCCTAATCAAAAATCCTGTTCCACAAGTCAGTTAAACTTGACTAAGGAAAAAATACAAATTAAATGAATTCTCATCAACTGAGGATAGAAAGTTAAATTTATTTGATTTTCTATTATTTCTAAATGTAGTTTCACTTCATTATGTTTGAACTTTGTAACAGAGAAAAGGGGAAGGTTATTATCATTTTTAGATCAGGAAACTGCCCTTGTGCATCAGCAATGGCGAGTCCTCCTTAGCACAAAATGGGTATAAATAAACCTCAGAAGCATTTCCAGTGAGAGGAACTTTAGATGAGCAAATGAAATCTTCATGCCAGGTGAGGAAGGCTTCTTCTGATCCAGGGGCGCCCAGAGACTGGCTGAGCCGGATTGAAAGTTCCTTTCTGGGAAAACTCTCTGAAGTTGTTCCAGATCATCACTGTTTCCTTCTTCTTAAAGTTCTAGATCAAAAGTGTTTTCATCAAAGTCCCCACAGCAGAATCAGTGAGAGAAACAAAGAGTGGTGGATAAGGGAGGCAGCAGCAATTTTTGTATCCTAATTACTCTGCCCGTATTCCCACCTCCTGCATGCTTTAATGTTTTTATCATTTCTGGCACGGTTCTGAGCAGGACCCGTCTTTAGCCTAGGCGAAGTAGACTACTATCCATTTATTCAACTATTCACTATGAACGTACATAGTAGCTATCTTTCTGATGCTAGGCACTCCTCTGGTCATGGGGGCAACAAAGATGAACAGAAGAACTCCTATTCACAAGGAGTTTATTCTGGAGGGGAGACACACACAAAGCCAACCAACCAAAAACTATAATCAGAATGTTTCTATGGTGGAACTATGCCTAAGCTCAGATCTAATGGACAAAATGGGAGTTTGTGAGTCCAATAAGGGAGGAGAAGGTTCTAGAGACAGGGACAGAATGAGCACTGTCTAAGGAGACCCCATGACAAGTTCCAGAAAGTGTAAGCAGTATAGCAAGTATTGTCTGAGGGCCAAATTTGTATTTAGCTTGGGAGACAGATCATGAATGTCATGTGTACCTTGCTCAAGATTTCAGAGTGTGGTGTCCTTGGCGATAGAAGATAATTGAAGATTGTTCAGCTCGGAAGTTACAAAGATCACCGTCTACATGTAAGAAAGGAGGAGGGAAAACAGAATTGAAGGCCTGCACTAGAGCTGCAGAAGTGGACACAGAAAAGAGGAGGGAGCTATAAGAGACAAGTATGGAGTGCAATCTATGGAATCTTGATTTGACCAATGGATGGACAAATGGATGGATGGTTGTATGAATGGATGAGGGAGAAGAATCTAGGCTGATTCCCCATTTTCTGGCTTGTCCACCTAGAAGACTGGGAATAACATCTACCAAGTGTATAGAAGGGGTAACACTGTTGAAGAAGTCATGTCAACAAGGGCTTATCAAATAAGACAGAATACATGCAATTTTTTGGTAGTATACTGAATAAGATAACGTTCTTTGTAAACCATGCATGAAAAATTCAGTGATTAGTTAATAATTATTTTTTGATAGGTCAACATTTTATGCTAATCTCCTTTAAAGAGATTACTTACCTTAATTACGTACAAATTAAGATTATGTGATATATTTATTTTAGGTAGATCCTGATAGAAAGTTTTATAGCAACAATAGAAAATGAAAGATTGAGAGGATACATTTCACAATAAAATTGATGATTAAGTCCGTTTCATATTCACTGAATCTTATGTGCTTCAGTGAATATCACTTCACTGTGATCTTCTGTGCTTGTGTATTTCCCTTCCTTCTTGTAGTTTCTTGTGTTCATTGTATTTTAAAGAGTTTCTTTATTATTTTCAGTGAAATACAGTGTGAATAGAAAATAGAAAACATTTACTTCAGATATTTCACTTGAACACACCAAATCCTTTTTATGAATTAGGTCTAAGAAGAGTCTTCATTATATAAATCAGGCTTTCAAACAGAACTGACAGGTAGATTTAGAGATTAAAACAAAGGTATTTTTTCAAGTTGGTTTAGAATTCTAAGTGCCAAAGTTTGAAATTACAACTGGAGACATCTGGTAGGAAATTTCAAAATAATAATAAAATTCTATGTCTTGTGAAAACAATTCTGCAGTTTGGGAATTAGATTGTGTTGGGTCACTGAACATGCAACGGGATGAATTTAAATGAATTTTTTACCCCTCTACCTATCTCTGACTAAGGAAATTCTCAACTTTATCTATCAGGGAACTTTAAATTTTTTTTTATTTATGATTTAGCAAATTTTTCCTGACCATCCTCCACATACAGGCTCTGTGTAGGTACCAAGATGCAGAGGTGAACGGGGGGGAGTTTCTGCTGACAGAGTCCCTGACCAGTAAGGGAAGTAGACATAAACCAATCAACTACACAACAGCATATACCATTGTCATTGGTAGAAATGAGTGCAAGGTAAACAGAGAAAGAAGGAATTAATTCTGTAACTCTGTGGGAGAGGGAGCATCAGGCGAGGTTCCTACAGGAGGTAGCCTTGGAGTGGAACTTGAAGGTGAGCAGGGAGGGTAATGATGAATAGAGAATAGTTCAGATGAGTAGCAGAGACTGGGCAATGCTCTGAGAGTGGGGGGCTCAGGAGACAAGTCTTCTGGCTTCTGGGCCTGATATCCAGAAATTCCAGGTCCATTGCTCTGGGGGAAAACCCAGGAGGCTGTGGGTGTGTGTGTGTGTGTGTGTGTGTGTGTGTGTGTGTGTGAGTGTGTGTGTGTGTGTGTGTGTTGAAGTTATTTATTTCGAGAGAGAGAGAAAGCACAGGGGAGGGGTAGAGAAGGAGGGAGAGACAGAGAATCCCAAGCAGTCTTCTCACTGTCAGCACAGAGCCCAACACGGGGCTCGATCCCGTGAGCCGTGAGATCATGACCTGAGCAGAAATCAACAGTCGGGCGCTTAACCGATTGAACAACCCAGGAATTGCCCCCCCCTTTTTTAAGGTTTATTTGTTTAAGAATAAATATGTTTTGACAAGTACTCTCAGATGTGCTCAGGCAGACTACAGTTCATCTTAGCGCAGTCATTCTTAAATGTTAAATTCCATGAATAGAGATTGTTTTACTTATCATTGTATCCTCAGTACCTAGCACACTACCTGCACATAGTAGATGATCAATGATTGTGTTTTGAAGAACAGGACCACTTGCTAGACACTGGAATCATTAGAAGTAATTCCTGCTCTCCATTTCTTGGCTATTTTCTGCTTTGGCTGTGAGTAGATCTACTGCCCCATCCCACTTTAAGGAAGTTAAAGAGCGGACTGTGACAAAGACAAAAATTAGGGAAGGAAATTTCCGACAGAAGGGCATTAGGTTATGTCATTGGAAGATAAAATAAGCAGCTGCTTTATTTTCTGTCTTTTCTGCCTCAAAAGCCTACTATAAAGATAAGAGAAGCAGTCTGTGAAAGTACTTTCAACTTTTTGAAGAGGCAGTGATCACTCATCGTGCTTTAGCCACCATTTTTTTTTTTTTTTTTTTGGACATAACTCATCTGCTGATAGAGTCCTAGGAATGTATAGAGAGAGATGAAGAAGACTGCCCTCAGTGAGCACTGGACATAGAAGTTAAGACAAGCAAAACTCAGACTCATGTTGGTAAGTGGTAGGACCGCAGAATGAGTGCTGAGTATGCGGTCAAGGACTTTTCATATGTTATCATCTGATTTAATCCTAAGAACTGTATCAGACAGATATTTTACAGATGATGCAACTGTGTTTTAGGAGTTAAGTGATTTACCCCAGCTCACATAATAGCAAGGGGTGAAACTGTAATTTGAACTCATTGTCTGTAAAAGCACGTTATTGTAACTCACTGCATTTCTCAATCACTTTACTGTCCTTTTGCCTATGCTTGGCGCTATTTGTTCATGCCTAAATAATCGTGAAGCATAATTGAGCTGTATATATATCTTCGGTTCTCTCAAAATTAAATTTCAAAATTGAAAGGTATCCCAGAAGAATTTATTAAATTTAATTGCATAAAATTTCAAGGTTTCAATGCTCCCACATTAAAAATTAAAAAAAAAAACTTAAAAAATATTTGCCACTAACATAAAAGGTAAACTACAATTCCGAGATAACTGAATTCAGCTGATATTTCACTGATATGGCAATTTCCCATGAATATAAATCTTTAAAAATGATACTAGTCATAAACCACTTGGGAGTCTTTCTGATCATGCCGGATAGTGGGCCAGGTTTGATTTACCCGTTGAGGATCTGTGGCTCAGTGTTCTGCACAACTCAGTGCATAACCATGTTATTCAAACTCGGTCTATAAACTAGTAATGTTATTAGTCGTGCATTCTCACATATAACGCATCGTGGCAGACCTAAACAGGCCAATTCTAAGCTCCAAAAGGATATTTTTGGCAGGTGGATTTTTATTTTAGCCAAGATTTGTGTTTTCGTGCCCTTGGATTTATAGTTGTTCAGTTTATAAGACGCATCAATTTACCAAGGTCTGGATCAGTGTGAACTCAATTATTCTACCAAGAAAAATCTCAATGTTGAATATAAATATGTGTTATGCCTACCATATTTGTAGGGTTTTTAATATCTAAGAGCATAGTGAATTGTGTTTTATCAGTGTATTTCAAGACGTAGGCAAAATTTAATTTTCTTGATGTCAAGACCCTTTGTTGATCTCCAGTGAGGCAAAATTTACCATTCTCAGAAATCTTTCTTGATAATTTAATGATAGCAATCTCTAGATTTTTTGTATGAACATTTACAAAATTATATATCCCAGACACATGTATTTAATGACAACTGAGATGCATCAATGTTAAATCCATTTTTAGAGAGTTTGCTTTTCATTTCTAAATGGAAGCTTTTAGGAATACCCTTTATTAAAATCCTGTATTCTCATTATTTTCCTATTAAATACATTTTTAACCAAACATTTTGAAAATACTGTTCCTTAAAGCAGGAATCAGAGCAAACATGCTCCCAAGCAGGTTACCCATCTGAGCCCTAAATCAATACCCAAAGCTATTTCTATATTGGTCTAGTAAATTACATCGCTGTGTTTGAAGAATGAAGGAAAAGATATCCTCTATGAAGTCACGACAGATTACTTGAAGACGAATGTACCATATCTGAGCTAAACATACCATATTATCTCGTATTTTCAGAAACACTTGTGCTTTGTACTACCATCATAAAACATGCTGCATTGATCCAGAAAGGTGGAAACATATGGAAGATTCTTCCATAGATTCATTTCAAAGATATTCAGAAATATTCACGTATTGTATTCCTTCCCCTTCAGAAGACTCCATCTGAATTGCAATTTGCGGTTTTATTCTTTAAAAGAATGGCATGAATATTTTAAATGCAATTTGGTGAACTATGTTATTGATCGTGCATTATTTATGTTAAGATTCTCTTTAATCATAAGGCCTTGCAAAGTGTATGACAGAGGGACTGGTTTGAATTTCTTCTTTGTGTTTGGGGTCATTAACTCAGGGGTTATAGCAACAGTAAATTTTCAAGGTAAGTGCATTGGTTTCTCTCCATCTTGTTTATAGATGTGAGGAAGTTGATATAAAGGTTTGGAAACCAATTGATAGGATTTAGAAGTAACACTCCCATGTGCCTTGGTAATATGTTTTAACAAATAAATATTAACTTCCTTCAAGAATAAGATAGATTTGCAAAAGACGAGAAAAGCAGAATAGCTGACCTATGTGTTTCGCATGAAAAGGAAAATCATAGAGTCCTTCTCAGCTGGAAAAGTCTTAGTAAAGCTCCACTGTTTCCTTAAGAGACTATTTATTATTCTAAGAGTTCCCACAGCTAGTTTATAATCTCCCAAAGAGCAGACTGCATTTTGTTTATCTATTTCTTTTCTCTCTTAAGACATTACTCTCTTTTACTTTTAAAAACACTCTAGAGAGGTGGAACATAACTCCCACTCCTTAAGTGTGGCCTACTTATAGTGACTGCTTTCCAAAGACCGCAGTATGGCAAGGAGGGAAAAAGAGTAAGTTCACGGCCGAGAAAGCTGACAGATACTACCTCAGTCACATGATGATCCGCATTGACAAGTCATGTTACTAGTATGCATCCTTCACGTGACATATTGATATGATATGCTTTAATCTTCCTCCCGCTAATATAGAACCCCAATCTAATTGTGAGAAAAACATCAGAGAAGTCCCAGTCAAGGGATATTCTATAAAATAACTGACCAGTACTCCTCAAAACTATCAAGTTTATCAAAACCAAGGAAAGTCAGAGAAAAGTGTCACAGCCAAGAGAAGCCTAAGGAGACATGACCACTAAATGCAATATGTTATCTTGGATGAGGTCTTGGAACAGTAAAAGGACATCAGGTAGAAACTACAGAAGTCCGACTAAAACCCCCTTGAGTTAATAATAGCATATCAGTATTTACTCACTAATTCTGACAAACATACCACATTCATGGTCAAATGTTATTAAAAAGGGAAAGAGTGGGTGTGGGGTATATTGAAATCTCTACTATCTTTATTATTTTTTAATAAATCTAAAACTATTCTAAAATTAAAATTTTATACAAAAAAAAAAAACCCTAGAAAGTTGTGTACATGAATGATCTGCATTATAACCATTATATACCAAGAACAATCATCATATCTGTCTTAGGTTTATTGGATTTTTCTCTCATTTTTAAAGAGCCATGTCTAGTTGTAACTGTTTAGAATTAGTACTCTATCTAACAGGTTCATCTTTAGATGGCTGTCATTTCTGAGCCCTGGGTTATCCAAATTTATATTTACAGACCAAGAGGTAAAATCTTAGGACTCAACTCTACTTCTACTGTGGACTCAGGTACGAGCCCTTCTGTGGTACATGAAGAAATGATACTATGTGCGCGTTCTGAGGCAAGTTTTTTTTTTTTACTCAAATGCAATGTGCTGTATAGCGAGTCTGAGTAACCATGATGTATCAGTCGTTTACATAGTCTCAACCAGCCTGTGTTGAACATCCATTCTGAGGTAGCACAGGCCTAGAGACTGAGGCTAAAAGAATCCTTGCTGTAAAGAGCTCACCCTAGTGGTAGCAGACAAAGTAAAGAGTTACACAATGCTGTCTGGAAGGTAGGCAAGTAATTAACTAGTGGGCCGGCCCTTGCAGGGCCCAGATTCACCACTAGGACTCCTCGTTTCTTTCAGCTCATCCATTCATTCCCCAGATATTTACCGAATAACGACTCTTTAACAGGCGGTGTTCTGGTCACTTAGGGACATGGGTGAACAACACAGACCAATACCCCTGCCTTTGTGAAGCTCATAGTGTCTGAAAATTACAAAAGTCCTCCTTCTCTGGAGCGAAAATCTGAATCCTTTTCACTCCCATTAGGAAAAAAGTTGTTGTTTTTTTTCCACATAAAAGTCTCATATTTGAGGATAGCCATTGTGCCTCTAATTCCCACTCCCCACTCTAAGCCCAACAGATACTGTTTCCTGGCAGCACTTTCCCAACTCCTGCCAATATCCTCAACATGATTTAGATTTAAGTCCCTTCCCTGTCCTGTTCTGGGTGGCGGTGTAGTTACAAAGGTGCTACTTTCAAAGTCAGGAAGAAATGGAGTCAACTCCCGGTCCTGCCAAGTAATAGCTGTGGTGTTGGCATATGTCATTTGGCCACGCTTAGCCTCAGATTCTCATTTATAAAATGGGAGTAATATTTTTATTTTACAAAACTATTGCAAAATTAGAGATGCTTTATATAAAATGACTAACAAAGGGCTGGGCAAGCAGCACATATTCAAAATATAGCAGCTCACTATAAAGTAGCCTGTCTCCTTTTATTAAATATGCTGTTAAATCTTTATTAAATCTCCTGCATTCATGCCATTGAATTTTTGGTTCCACGTGCGTACTGGCATTTACCCCTTTTAGTTTAGTTTTGTTGTAGTTTCACAGTCCCTTATCGGAAATCTGTAAACCAGATGTGTTTTTGAACTATCAGCCTTTAGAAGGTAATGCAATAGCCTCTGTGTTACCTGTAAGTTACAAAATAGGCCCACTGCCCCGCCCGGGATTATCCTGGAACAGCTTCTGGTTATCAAACATACTAATGTAATGCTTCTGCAGTGAAAAGTATGGATATTCACACCAAGTGGGGCTGATGAAGATTTTTGTAACCTCCTGTTAGCTCAGGTCTGATTTTGCCATCAAAAGAGCAGAATCAGCAACTTTCCTTTTTCAGTGCTTTTTAGTTCGGGGACTATAGATAAACAGTTAACTTTAGTCAACGGTGCCACCCTGTAAGGATCATTTTGAGTTCTGAGTCTGTTCACCAACAGTACATGAGTGTTTTCCCCTCCTTCTGAGTTATTGACAATTTTATAAATATACTTGAAAAACCTTTCAAGTCATTGATTAAAAAACACAGTGAACAAAAAATATTTTCCTCACAGATCTGATCAGATCCTGATATGGTTTCTTTTTCAATCATTGAAAAAAAGTTATTTGTCCTTCAATATGATTATCAGATATTTGGATAAAAACTGGTTTCAAAATACTTCGAGTGTTTCCCTTTCTTTATAGTAAATGTCCTGGGAATTTTTTCTTATTTTTCATTTTGTTCTAATTCATGATGGTATGTCATCTTTATTTTATATTAACTTCCCTCTGGTTAAAGAAATCATGTTGCATGGTCATGTTGTGAATTTGTCAGATTCTGCAAATCGTGGTTATTTCATGTGTCAAAATCTTGACAAACATGTTTTCACAAAAAGTATCCTTTTTAGCCAGTAGAGGGAGTCAACTACAACTAAATGTAGTTTATGACATTCAAAAAAAAAGTATAGACTTTAATTAAAAAGATATATGTATACTTTTATTTTAAAATGCATAACAATATATTTTTATGTACATAATCATATATTTTAAGTATATACATATGATCTACACATAAATATAACTTCATGTATTTTCATTGTGGACAGACCACAAGTTTATTTGTCTTTTCATTTCTATAAACATATTCATCTATATTCTTCTGTTCTTCTACCTGACATATTGTTTTAATTCTCTTTTAATGCAAAGTATTAAAAGGATATTAATATTATTTGAATATCTAAGACAGGTGTTTATATCTATAAAAACTAATATCTCTTAATATTTTAAAGAAGTAAAAATATATTCCTAAATTATAATTATGTCAAATTATATCTATGAACCTGTGATGTACCATTAGCAAAGGAACTTTTAAAACTGTTACAAAATCTTAGAGCACCTGGGTGGCTCAGTCGATTGGGCATCTGACTTTTCAACCCAGGTCATGATCTCGCAGTTCACAAGTTCGAGCCCCGCGTTGGGCTCCATGCTGACAGCTCAGAGCCTGGTGCCTGCTTTGGATTCTGTGCCCTCCTCTCTCTCTGCTCCTCCCCACTCATTCTTTGTCTCTCTCTCTGTGTCTCTGTCTCTCTCTCTCACACAAATAAATAAACATTATTTAAAAAAAAAATTAACTGTTACAAAATCTTAAGGTGAAAGAGTATGTTACCATCATCTTCCTGAAACACTGGTCATGACCCTTCATGGACCGTGGACCGTGTGTGGTAACCACAGGCTGCTCCAGGAAGCCCCTGCTTACTAAATCTCATTGGTGAGAAAAGCTGGCCCCTCTGCAACATTTTCTCACTGCTCCTTGTCTCCCCTCCTTTCTACCTTGTCACATCATGGCCCTCCTCAAGATGAGTTTCTTCTACTTTGCTGCATCGATGGGGAGATAAATGTATCCGTTTCCTTGGCAAATCTGGTGATCAAGAAGGTCTAGGGACACACCCCTGATCCAGTGTCAAAAGTCTGTCCATTCCACAGGATTGTACAAAAGGAACACTATTAAATATGTGTTCCAGTGCCCACTTTCTCCATCTCTTGATTGTTCGGTGCGGTTGGGCCCACCAAACCAGAGGCTACTATTCTCCCTGACATACTTTTTAAATTGGGGTGACTATTGTCTGTTTAGTTTTGAGGAGAAAAAGAAGACTGAGACCTTTCCTCAGTGAGAGAGCACTGAAGGGTTGGTCTTATTTTTCATTCTATTTTTAAAATAATTTATTTGATCATCACTTGGGAACACTGGATTAACATTGATCTCCCTGATCCTGAACTAAGAATATAAGCGTTACACATTAAAACTTCCTGAAAGAACTTAGGTGAACTAACAAATCAACTCTGGTGTTGCAAACCTTTAGAATCACCTTGATTTAGTCTGAAAGACACTCCTTTCATTACAGATACCCAAAATGTAAACAAATAAAATTTTAGACAGGTTAGATCGTTTCTCTTTTTTTTTTAAACTACTTTAATTTGCCACATTCGACTCTGCGAGGAAGTTATGCTTAATTCTGTTTATCGAGTACTGATGTCAAAGAGCATTATGAACACCGTCATTACCTTCTTCCCAAGGGGTGCATGTGCTGTGCGTGCTGAATGTCCCAAGACAGGTCCCAGTGCTGCTGCTGGATAGGAGACTTTATGACTAGCTCACTTCGAACATTCAAAAGATAGTAACAAGGTAACTTGTAAATATGCCCTTTTAGACTTAACAGCATTCTTAGAATAGGGACTGTCATACAAACACACATTGTTTTTCTCTGTTTCTTTTTTAAAAAATTGTTAATAACCTCTCTCAGGCAAGATAGACCCTCAATTAGCATTCAATATTACACATAATTAGTAGTCCTGTCTAATTAAAAAAAGAAACCAAAATCTCGCATAGTACACTAAGTTACTTTTAATGACACTAGCACTCTCTTTTTAGTTTTTATTTAAATTCCAGTTAACATACAGTGTAATATTAGTTTCAGATGTACAATGTAGTGATTCAGCACTTGCAAATAACGGCCGGTGCTCGTCAAAACAAGTGCCCTCTTTAATCCCCGTCACCTATGTCACCCACCCACCCCCACTCCCCTCTGGTAACCATGGGTTTGTTTTCTAGAGTTAAGAGTCTGTTTCTTGGTTTGCCTCCCCCTTTTCTCCCCTAGGATTGTTTACTTTCTTAAATCCCACATAGGAGTGAAATCATATGGTATTTGTCTTTCTCTAAACCGACTTTTTTCACTTAACATGATATTCTGTAGTATAACATTAATGTGTAACATGTTAAAACTGAGGGAGCACTGCTTTAGCAAAAATGCGTGGGTTTTTAATTTTCAGTAAAATTAGCATTACAGGGCACTGAAAGGAATTTTAGGAGTGGTTGGGTTATGGGGACATTCACCAGGTTCCGACTTTGTGAAGGAGGAATAAGCAGGAAAAAGGTGGAAGGAGGGGGTCACCGCCGTCTCTCCCGCCACTTTCAAGAAAGCCCTCTCTCTTTTTATTTATTTATTTTTTAAAAAAATTTTTTAACGTTTATTTATTTTTGAGACAGAGAGAGACAGAGCATGAACAGGGGAGGGGCAGAGAGAGAGGGAAGCACAGAATCTGAGGCAGGCTCCAGGCTCTGAGCTGTCAGCACAGAACCCGACGCGGGGTTCGAACTCACGGACTGTGAGATCATGACCTGAGCTGAAGTCGGACGTTTAACCGATCGAGCCACCCAGGCGCCCCAAGAAAGCCCTCTCTCTTTTTAAAAGAAGTTGTGTGGGAAGTGCTCAGAGAGGGTCAGGACCTCTAAATAGACCAGTACATTCACCACTTTTTTTTTTTTTTTTTAAATCAGTGATTGGTTCAGGCAGTAAAATCACCAGGCCTATCGCTACTGCTCGGAGAAGGATAGTGTTTACTATTTTTAATCAGACTTCAGAGACAGAGTATAAGCACTTTTTTTTTTTTATCCACATTGCTTATTTACAGGGTGTGTTTTAACCTGTCAGAGTGTGTGTGTACTTCAGTAGTAATAAAGAATTCCTTAGATCTCACAATCCACGAGTCGCATCCAGGAAATTCTCAGAGCGGCAGCTACGGCCTGGAAGCTATAGCATGAAGGTTCTAAGGTTGGACATTCCTAAGAACCTGTGGATCCTGGGGACAGAGTAAAGGTCACAGGGTAGACACAACTTGAACTGCTTATTTCATGGGAAGCCAGCTCACAAGCTGCAAGGTGGTTGAATTTGTTTTCCTTTTTCCCCTACGGAAAAATTAAGAACAAGTATGAAGCAGATGTTTTTATTAGTTTTAAATCCTATGCAGTATTTCAAAGTTGATTTATAGAGCATTGACCTATAAGGTACTAGGTGAACTGTATGAAAGGATGCTGTTTTAAATAACTTTTATTGTAGTTATTTGGAATTAAAAAGTCACATAAGGGGCACCTGGGTGGCTCAGTCAGTTAAGCATCTGACTCCGGAATTTGGCTCAAGTAGTGATCCCAGGGTTATGGGATTGAGCCCTGGGTTGGGGTCTGTACTGAGTGTGAAGCCTGCTTGGGATTCTCTCGCTCTCACTCTCGCTCTTTCTCTCTCCCTCTCCCTCTGCCTCTTCCTCTCTCCCTTTCTTTCGTCCTGCTCATGTTCTCTCTCTCTCTCTCTCCAAAAAGAAAAAATAAAAAGTCACATAAGATAATTGTGGACTCTTAGGGAGAAAAGAAAAGTAAAATTGATTACAGTCTATTTCTCAGTAATCATTCATTCACTCATGCATTCATTCAACAAGTACTATGTATTTGCATTTGGGGCTCTGTTGGGTGATGGATATATCAGAGAGAAGGAGATCTTCATGGAACTTGTCATCGAGACAAGCATCCAGACAGAGGAGGGCAACAATTACCAGCATAATGAGTGACATCAAGGGGGGGCTGCAGGATCCTAAGTTAATGTAGAGCAGGGATAGCAGTGTGGTCAGGGTTCAAGGACACCTGAAGGAAAAGAAGGAATTATATAGAGGAATAATGGGGAAAAGTGTTACAAATGAAAGAATTATCGACAAGTTCTTTATTTTTAAGGCAGTAAAAGAAGAGAGAGACTGTGATGATATGCAAAAACCTTGGCTGCATTTCCAAATATTTCTTTAGGTGCGATCTCAACAATGCAATTACTGGATCAAGGGTTTGGAACATGTTTAAGGCTCTTGCTACAAGTCACCAGGGAGCTCCCTGGAAAAGCAGTACTCAATTGATCTCCTGCCTATGGAACCTAGGCACGTACATGTTCTGCAGAGTGCTTGTGAGCATTGGTCAGCTCTTAATTTAATATGGGAATCACATCTCATTGCTCTGTTCTGCAGTTCTGTGATTATGTGTGATGCTGAAAAGTTTTTCATATATTTCTGGGATATTTATATTTGTCCCTTACTGTGCTATTCCATCACATCTTTTGTCTATTTTTTTATTTGGATCTTAGTGACCTTTTTATTGATTTCTATGTGTTCTTCATGGAATAATATTAACTTTTTTCATATTCATGTCAAATCCATTACAGTTCTGACTTATATTTGAATTCTTTTAACATTAACCCTTTTTGAACATGAAAATTTGTTGATATTTTTCTTGATAATTCTTTCTTATGATAAACATTTCTTTATAATTTTTCTTCCGTTGCTTTTATGCTTTGAAAGTTCTTTCCTAGCCACAGATCCAATATTCACATAAAATGGTTTTATAGGTATTTTATGCTCATTATTTACGTGTTATGCTTATCAAACTAGAGTTCATTTTGATGTTTGTGCAATGTATCTACATTGAATTTTTCAAAGGAGTTAGCTAATTTCACCCTGTATCACTTCGGTAAATATACCCTTCCTTTGTCTCCTGGATTCTTCCGTATACCGGGATCTGCTTTAAATCTGTCTGTTCCTTTTCATTGACATACATGTGCTCCCCACACCTTTGTTACATGGTGGTTGGGTTTTTTAATCATTCTAACCATTTTTTTAAAATTATTTTACTGTTTATTTATTTTTGAGAGAGACAGAGACAGAATGCGAGTGGGTTAGGGGCAGAGAGAAAGGGAGACACAGAAGCAGAAGCAGGCTCCAGCTGTCAGCACAGAGCCCGATGGGGGGCTCGAACTCAGGAGCGGTGAGATCATGACCTGAGCCGAAGTCGGACGCTCAACCGACGGAGCCACCCTGGCGCTCCGGTCGTTCTAACCATTTTTAAGTGTACATTTCAGGACATTCACAATATTGTGCAGCCATCACCATTGTTCTTTCCCAGGTGTTTTTATCATCTCACATAGAAACTCTGTACCTGTTAAACACCAACTCCTCATTTCCTCTCTCCCCGCTACATGGTTCTAATTAGTATAGATTTGTAATACACTTTAATGTCTGATAGGCAGAAAGTCACCCAGCCCGTTCTTCTTTAAAGAAGATGCTCTTCATTTTGCTCAGGTGTAGTGTCGCTCGACATGCTCCTCCTGGTTTATCTCCTCTCCTGTGAGTGGCTCCATCCTCCCCCCGGACGTGAGATCTGGGAGTCATCTTGGGTTCTTCTTTCCTCTCGCTCCTCATATTCATCAGTCACTGGGCCGGTTGGTCCTCTATCGTTAACATTCCTCAGATGTTCACTCCCTTTCTCCCCCGCATCGGCCCTCCCCTCATTCTGAGCCCCGTCACCTACCATGGGGGCTCACCTACCACGTCATCCTCTACACTGGTGCCTCCTGGTTGTCTTTAAGGCAAATGCCATCATGCCACTGTGCTGGCTTAGAGGCTTTCTGAAGTTCCCGACTTCCAGATTCTTCGAGGGATTGATGGATCTTTGCAAGCCGATAGACATCCCCTACTGTTCACGCCAGCTGCGCTTGCCTGCTGTGTACACATGCCCAACCCTCACGCCCACATAGGCTCACGCGGCCAGCAAGCTTCAGCCTCACTACATTGCATTCGTGAGACAGCCTGTTCCTCTTTCTCCTGCCTCCCTCTCTCTTCGACTCCCACCACTACCTCCGGCTATTAGATCTCCTCCACTGACTTTTAAGCACTTTGCCGGCTCTGCTCTGGAGGTCGCACCACGGCAACGTAATCAGGTGTCCACTCCCCAAAGGTTCCATGAAGGCAGGACCCCCGTCCTTCAGCAGCACAATAGTATTTGCGGAACCAAAACGTGGGTATGACTGTGTGCCTGTGCTCACTTGCGCTTCCTTCGTCTCCCGGTGTTGCTTTTAAAACAGATTAAAGTTGGTAAGAACTGTCTGGAATAATTTTTCGCAAGGTGGCTGAGAGTTGTTTTACTCCTTGAATTCTAACTACTGCTTTTTACCCATCTCAGCAGAGACCCCCACCCTTTCCTACTTTACCCCCTGTGAAATAGAATGATTCATGAACTTGCACATGAAAGGAACTTCATGTTTCTACCACCCACTCTTGTATTTAGCTTCTGAATAAGCCATTAATGTGCATCGCATTGTGTCTCTTTTTCGCTTTGCTGTGTGACTTTTAATTGAGGCTGTCTTTATTACACCGCCTCTTATGGCCACTTTGTTGTAACTCATTTCCTAGTAATTGGATATGTACCTTCTCTGAAATGTAATTTTCTTTGGGCTTGTAAAATGCACAGGGCAAGGCATTCACTTGAACCCTTTCATAGAATTTTTGCTGTCACTAAAAATAAGTATCAAAAATTACTACCCTGAAAGCAGACTCTAAACCATGACTGGAAACTGTCAAGAGAACAAAAGAAGGGAATTTAGCATAAGAGATCCCAAATTAGGGGAGGAAATTGTAGTTTTAGAGCATTATTCAATGAGAACAGCATTGAGTCGCAGGGAAAAGAAGCAACTGGTCTTTCCTTGACAGATTATCTGAGATCCGTTCCCTTGAAGAGTAGGTAAGTGAGCCTGGTGGTCTCCTTTGAATGCAATATCGTGAACGTAATGGAGCCAACATCTAAAATTTAAAATTTAGCCTGAGTGTGTAGCCGAGAGTAAATGGGTAGACATGGCAGAAATAATACCCCTGTTGGGGCACCGCAGGAGGAATCTGTACTCCCTTTTCCCCAATATTGACAACCCAGGCTTCTCAGAGTGGAATTGAAATTTGTGTTGCATGACTAGCTCTGTGATACTTGAATGTCTTGAGATTTAGGTTTTTAAATGACTGCACTCACCGTAATGTCATCATCCATAATAATTTTTTTTTTCTGGCTACTTGTACTTGGAGTTCTAAAAAGAGATTGATGACCAATTAAGTAGATAGCTATTGCAAAAGTAACCATGTAAAAAGCCTGTGAATGGGTTCTATTAAAGGTTTGCATGAAATACACCATTTAAGCTAGCGTGAAGTTAATTCGAGGAGGTTTAATTAATCAGCAGGTATTTATTGAACAACTACTGTGTGTCTAACATTCTGATGTGTGTGTAACAGCCATTGCCCTCAAGGAGACAAGGCTAATATGTATGAAACAACTTGAGGTTAATTGTATGCTAAAATCCTGGGCACTGCTCTGTGGATAAATAGGAAGAATCCAGAGGAAGAAGACAGCAGTGAACACAGGAGTTGGAGAAAGCTTCCCATGGGCAGCCTGAAGGGCATGCATCTATTTATGGTTCTATATGTCTTATATATCTTTTCAGAAGCATTTCACAAATTGGTAACAGTAGCTGCTCCTGGAGAAAGGACCTGGAAGAGTACTTGCTTTTTATTGTATTTTAATGAAGTGTTTGAATTCCTTACCTTGTATGTATATTTCCTATTCACAAAATAAAATGTGTGCTGTTGAATAATTAAAGTGGGTAGCTCAAGGAGGTGCTCAATGGAAAAGCATCCGAGTAGGCAATGCCAGGAGGCAGCTGTGAAAAAGGAGGATGGGGTGGGGCGAGGTAGAGGAGACCAGGGAGGGCACTTTGGTACCTGGAGGACCTGGGGGAATATCAGCAGTAGAGGAGGACAGTATGAATGAGTGTAGAAAGGGGGAGGGTCATTTTGGTTAATTGCACAGGTTTTGGAATTAGACTGCCTAGATGTGAATTCCTCCTACTCACTGGGTCTTATTAGACCTAACCTCACTGATTCTCAGTGACCTCTTCTGCCAAACAGGAGTTATTAACACTCACATCATGAAGGTCAATCATGTGGTATAGTGCCTGGCACAAAGCGGGACCATACACAGCCTGCGGAAGATTTAAAATGGTTTGGAAAAAAAGGATGGCTTGGAGACAGGAGGACTCAGGCAGCAGCAAAGCATTTCCTAAGCTTTGTCGGTGATCCTTCCAAAATATTTCCCAAGTCCGTCTTTTCTTGGGCCCTGACGGCATTATCTTACCTCAGGCTCCAGGAAGTATTTGAATACCTTCAGAACTGATCTGATGTCTCCCCCTCCAGTCCATCCTCAACAACCACCACAGTTGTTTGTCTAAAACACAAGTCCGACTATGTCAGACCTTGACGGAAAGCCTTCGGTGGCTTCTATTACCCATGATGAAGTCGACTCCCCGTAACATGCCATCCAGGGCCCTCCCCAGCCAAGCCCCGTCCTGCCTACCTCCCAGGCTGGCCTTGCCGTAACTCCTGCTTGTTCTCTGAAATGAAACTCCTCCAGGAGTTTTGCTCTGGTTTCCTCTAAGCCCCCCCGCACAGCCTGGGTGATGTCATCACTGCCACTGCCACTGCAGTACTCTGCGGGTCTCTAATATTTCTCGCGCGGGAGGTGGGAAGCTTCTGCCCCCTCGCTGCATGGCTCTCCCCCAGCTTGCTTCCTCACGGGAGGCCGGCTGGTGGGTCTGGTTAGTTGGAGTAGGAAATTGAGCATGCTCTCTTAAACTCCTCCCTCTCCCCTCTCTTGGGGAACCAGTGCTCCTTGACTTCTACCTGCCTTACATTCTTCAGGCACAGGCCTCCTGCAGGGGGCTCTCATTAGCTGTGTTTGCGACATTGACAGTGTAAGTTGGTCTGACTCACAGCGTGCTAGCCAGCCGTTTGGATTCTCACACTAAGCCACGTTCTCCAGGATCAGGTTTATTGGCTATGGTGGCAGTGCTTTGCTTTCCATCCACCTGACTCTTGCACATCTCTCTTGCGTCTGACCTTGGGAAGGGGAAGGGAAGTATTAGTTACTGAACCGCCCAGAGCTCACCAGAACCAGCTTACCGCATTTTTACTTCAATCGTCTATATGTGTCTATCTTGGACACTAGACTTATCTTTGTAAGACTAAGGACTTGCTCATCTTATCTTTGTATGCACAGCACCCAGTATTCGTGGTGCCAGCGGACATGGTCGTTGAGCGCTCGTTTGTTGAATGCATGTGGTAATCTGATGTGAAGTGGGCATGTGCGCTGGGACTGACTGGTGAAAATGGAGAGTGATGGATGCTGATGACGACGACGACGAGGACGACAACGACAGTTGGCATTTATTCAGCCTGTCTTGGACCCCCTGAGCAACCAAATAAGTTCAACAGACTCCTCCTACCGAACCCCTGGAGGGGAGAGGGTGGAGGGCTGACCTGGAGTCAACAAGATAGCTGGGGAGTAGGAGGAAGACGACAGTCATCCTCACTGAACACATGAGGAAATGGAGACTCAGACGTTAAGTGAATTCCCTCCTGATACAAATCTAGTATTTTCTTTCTGTGCTTCTAGTGATGGCAGAGTCCCAGAGGATGGAGGCAAGAAAAGAGAGAACGTTTCTGCCTAGATGTCTAGCTGAGGAGACGAGGGAAGCTGGTCAAACTGACAGAAAGGAGTTACTAAAATGGACCTATCTTGGGGGGAATTAGTTAAGTTCTGCTCTGCATATGTGGAATTGAGAGAATCATGGAAATGTCAAGTTTTGATGGCCTGTGTGTAGTTGAAAATCTGGCACGAGTACAATCGTTACTGTTCAATAATGATTTTTTAAAAAATATCAGGCATTCTCATAAGGAATATGATGCTGTGGACAAGTAAAATTGTCTTTTTAAATCCCTTGCAATTAATTCTGGTCCTAATTATGTTTGCTCACTCCTGGTTCTATTTTTGATGTGTTGATCCTTTCCAGTGCATATGCAGATCCACGTGTGTATTGATAGCATGGTGACTGAGAAGAATTTTGAGACGGATCTCATGAGCCTGCATAACTGAGGGTAGTTAGTAATAAGTTCCATTTAGCAGAGAAGTCCCATTTAGTAATGAGCTTCATTCTTTCCCAAGCTTCTAATCTCTGATTATTTTACATATTGTAGAAACCATTGCTGTTGATATTCTTTTCTCGATTTAATTCTATGCACTGAATTTTTTTTTTCTTGTTCTGGGATCCAGATGAACTTAGATGTATGGGCCAGATCAATAATAAGGAGATCAATAAGCTTTTATTTTTATTCCACTTCCCTATACTGAAGGGTTCTTGATTTGCATCTGCTGATGAGATCAATTCTTCCACAATGTTGACATGAGAAATGTAGCTTGAATAGGGTCAGTACTTGCCATTAAAAAAAATAAAAATAAACCATTGAAATATCTTCAAATACCCTGTTTTTCATCTTTACCCTTACTCTCCTGGAATTTAGTTGAAAAGCAGGGCTTTCAGTGCACAGGGAAAGGTGCATTTACTTCATCATTGCCTCCCCCCAGTCCAGTGCCGGTGAGCACACTCACCAGCCCTTTACCACACAACTGCAGGTAAGGGCTTATGTTTGTGATCGCCCCCAAACCGAGCCCCATGTGAGTCCGAATTGCCACACAGCCCCGTCCCTCTTCTAACTAGAGGCATCTGAGATCTCATCAAAAATGGTTTGTTTGAAGACATGAGAGGTATGTTTTCACAAGAAGCTCATAATGAGGAGGTTAATACCAGTAGTGCCCCTCTCCGGTGAACTCCAGAAGCTTTGCACGTATTAACATATTTATCTTCGGGGCGCCTGGGTGGCTCAGTTGGTTGAGCGTCCGACTTCAGCTCAGGTCATGATCTCTCTCTCTGTGAGTTCAACCCCCGCGTCAGGCTCTGTGCTGACAGCTCAGAGCCTGGAGCCTGCTTCTGATTCTGTGTCTCCCTCTCTCTCTGCCCCTCCCCCACTCGTGCTCTGTCTCTCTCTCTATATCAAAAATAAATAAACATAAAAAAACATATTTATCTTCCCCACCTCCCTCTGAAGTGAGGAAAAGGTCATTTTTCTGCTTCTCTTGATCCAAGAAAAGTAAGGTATGGCAAAGGTGAGGTTGGAGGTGGGTCAGTAGAGAATGAAATTCAGTCTTTATCTTCTTCATTTAGACTTTACTCTCTTGTTTCGGGATTAGCAGTGTTCAAACAGCTCCGTCCTTCTATTTATTAAAGTATTTGCTTATCCCTTCATTTGTTGACTGTCAGATATTCATAAAGCACCCGTTGTCAGGTACCAGGCCAAACTTGTCTACAGAGAAGCTTAAACCTTCATTGCTGTACAGAGATTACTTTGGGGTTTACAGACCCAGCGCCACCTCCGGGATGAACTGTTTCTTTTTTCTTTTTTTTTTTTTTTTACATTTATGTATTTTTTAGAGACAGAGAGAGACAAAGCATGAGCAGGGGAGGGGCAGAGAGAGAGGGAGACACAGAATCCAAAGCAGGCTCCAGGCTCCTAGCTGTCAGCACAGAGCCTGATACAAGGCTCGAACTCACGAACTGTGAGATCGTGACCTGAGCCGAAGTAGGACGCTTAACTGACTGAGCCACCCAGGCTCCCCATAGGATGAACTGTGTCTAAACCACTGAATAGAATAATTATTCAATCATTCATTTAACAAGTGTTTTCTGAGCATCTGCCATGTTCTATTAGGGCAGGCTGCCTAACATCACCTCTGGATCTAAATTTTTATAACTGTAATTATTTTTAAATGTTGTTTTCGTATTGGAGTCTATTCTACACTGCTCTAAGTTACGTTATTTTTGGCCTCTGACCTTTGTGACTATTGGGAACAAAGAGCTTGTAGAATTTCTTCTTTATTACTCCATCCATAATAATGTTTAGATTAGTGTTCTACTTTAGGCTGGGGTCTTACTCACCAGAAAACAAATTTTAAAAACGACAAGGAGCATGCAAAGTTAGAGCTTTCTGTAGATTTAAAAAGCAGAATGGGTTGACTTGTGCTTCTGTATGCTCACTGGGTCGAGGAACCATTCCTGAGAGGGGAAGTACCCTGTATTTGTTAAGAACCCCACATTTGGGAAGTGTTGTGATGTGTTGTCTTCATAAGAAAATGGTGTTTTGAGATAATAGTAACTTTGCACATTGTTAGCTTCCCCCAAATTCATTAGGCTAAATTTTAATTTGGTTTTCTCTTCACTTAGTTCTTTCCATTTCTTTCAAGCTCTGTTCCCATCTGCCCCATGCTGCATGCTTTTTCTCTTCTCTGGAATATTTGCCTTCTCCTCCCTCCATGGATAAGCTTCTGCTTTGCCTTCAAGATCAAGCTTCAGGGCTGTCTCCTCTGGAAAAGCTACCCACAGTTTCCTCACTCCTTAACCTACCCACTCACCCCACTATTTTTCTCCTTTTTTTTTTTTTGCTTCTACAGCATTCTGTTGATAATCCTAATATGACATATATCCCAATGAATTATTGTTACTTGTTTAAAGTGATCCTGCCTATGTAAATTACATTCCAGAAAAAGTAATCGTTTAATGGTATTTCCACTCCGTTCTATCATAGTCATTAACCCCCAACAAGCTCCCTAAGCTCCCTAAAGACAAGGATCATCATGTAGATTTTGTATCTCCCGTCCCCTACCCAATGCTCGAAACGTTTGCTTTTAGACTAGTAACTGCACGTGGTAGCAGTTTGGGATAGAATAACCTCCCACGTGCCTAGCAAGGCCCTTCAGATTTATGCCCGTGGATCAATCCCATTAGTAGTGGACGTGGACTAGAGCCAAGAGGAGAAGCAGAGCCAACCGCTGACAAGGTGGCAGGATTTCCTCCCTATGTGTGGCCCCAAGCCCATGCTGTGTATGCCAACCTCGGGCTAATCAGTCCATTTTTAGAACAGGTGTTCTCTGTCCTCGATACTGTTGCTGAGAGCAGAGGGGAAGAGTTTGCCACCTGGTCAGAATTTATATAAACAGATGCCGTAACGAAAAAGCTTGCATTACGTGCTGTGTTAGCAGTGTGGGAGTACTTGGAGCAAAGTGTCTTCACTTCTAAGTGTAAGACTACTCCTCACACATGCCCTGCCCCCCTTCCCCCATGCCTAAACATCAGAGCCTATTCGAGGAACCAAGATCTTTTATACTGCTTGTTTCTCAGGTTGAGAATCTAACACGCCTCATTGGGAGCCTGATGGTCCCTATGCCTTGGATAGGGACAGATGACTTGGGAGTGGGAACAGAAAGCCCTTTTCCCTTATTTTAAAAAGGAGCTGCTTTTCTCGGATGAAATTAAAACAACGATAACAACAACCAGTAAGACTTCGGTGGTCCAGAGAGGTGCCGACTCTCAGAAAAGATAACAAAAATAGAAGGTCTCCATTAGTCACATCCTCCTCCTGGAGCTGGTTCTGCCCTTAGCTCCTGGGATGCCTAGTGTGGTCATCCAGGATGGTCATCAACACCCACCTCCTGAGATAATGAGCATCTTATTACTAGTGATTACTGGGAAACTGGGATGACAGAATACCAGCTAAGTGGTCGCGGGAAGCATTAAACCACAGAAATTATAACAGCGGTTAATATCACCACCGATATCAACAAAAACTAATGTCACTCCATGGTGCTTAATTTACACGTAATTTAATATAGTGCTTACACTCAGTATTTTTATTATCTCCACTTACAGGTAAGAGGAGCCATGTTAGCAGAAGATAGCAACAACATGTAATACATATTGAGCATTTCCTGTGTGCTGGCACTGTGCCCATCTGCCAGGATCTGGGCAGAATCATGATTAAAACCCTGGTTTCCATGGTTATAAAGTCAAAACTCCTGGAGGAGTCTGAGTAAGGGATATGTGGAAGCTCCGTTCTATCTTTGTAGCTTTTCATGAAGCCTAAGGGTAGTTCAAATAGAAAGTTTTTTTAAAAACTCAACACGACAAAGCTTGCAAGCACTGCTCTCTTTGCCTCACTAGATAGCAGCCTTCTGTCGTGATGGTCAGTCCATGCCGGGGATGCTTACAATCCCGATCATGCTGGAAGGTCTCTTGCAGCTGTGTACTACTCACGGACCCCATGTCAAGGGGGGCACCGTTCTCCTCTTGGACATGATGACTGGATGTACTTCCTATGGCATCTTCCTGCCAGCAGATGGCAGTAAGATGTCTTGAGAAAGGGATGCCTTTCTCTAATGCTTACTGTGGTACCTTGTGGGCTAGCAGTTGCCCCTGGCAGTGAGATGTGGAGGAAAGGTGCAGGAGTCGAGAAGTGTTTAGGAAGCGAGATGAGACAGCAAACCCGTATGATACTTGCATTTTAAAGATGTAAAATGGAACTGAAACCAAATCAACCACGAAATTTGTCCCTTCAAAGCATTTCATCTCCATGTGCCTTGTCCTTCAGTTTCTGCTTCTGTATAACTTACCTTATTTTCATCATGTTCTCCCCATGGAGATTGTTAGAATTTTCTTGTCCATGAATAAACCCTTAAACCTGGGAATTTCTCCAGGAGTGGGCTTCTTTAGGGGTTCCATAGTCCCCCTAGAATTAGCAGTGTTGTAAGCATCTGAACTTGTGTGTATTTTACCAGGGAGACTTTCCCTAACATCCATCAGAATTTCAGTTGAGGTCGGGGCCATTCAAAACACATTCTGTCTGAGGGCATATCACCCAAGGAGGCCTAGACTAGATTCAGGGTGTGGTGGGGAGAGAAAACACAAGTACCTCCAGAGGCTGGGCAGATTACATAGTGAATGGACATAATGTGGTGAGGAGTAGGGTCAGCTGCATAAGGTATGCCCCAGCTATCTGGAGGCAGCCACATTGCTCGGTCCCAGGCCCCGAGTGGCACGACCAATGGAGTTGTTGTTTTGTTTTTGTTTTTGCTTAGTTTATTTATTTATTTTGAGAGACAGAGAGCATGAGCAAGGGAAGAGAGAGATGGAGAGAGAGAATCCCAAGCAGACTCCACACTGTCCACGCAGAGCCCAGTGCAGGGCTCAAACTCACAAACCATGAGATCACGCCCTGAGCAGAAATCAAGAGTCGTGGACACTTAACTGACTGAGCCACCCAGGCGTCCCTACCTCTGGGCTTGTTAGAAGAACTTGCAAGTCCGTAATTTTAAATGAACTTCAGAAATTTCTGAAGGGTACAACTAACACTTTTAAACAGCTCAGGCAAAATGAGTGGACCTATAGTCCACGTGTGACTCTTGAGCTGTCAATTTGACAAACTGAGTTAAGACATCAGCCTGTGATGGCGCACCTGGGTGGCTCAGTCAGTTAAGCATCTGACTCTTGATCTCAGCTCAGGTCGTCATCTCGCGGTTCATGAGTTTGAGCCCCGAGTAGAGCCCCATGTGGAGCCCCGCAGGGAGCCCCACATCAGCCTCTGCACTGACAGCGTGGGGCCTGCTTGGGATTTTTTTCTCTCCCTCTCTCTCCTCCTCCCCACCTGTTCTCTCTCTCTCTCTCTCTCTCTCTCCCTCTCTCAAAATAAATAAATCAACCTATTAAAAAAAAAAAAAAAAAAGACCGTAGCTTGTAATTAATAAGCTCAAGACCTGGCTCTCTTGGGATAGGGACACATACCCTACTGGGGAATCCTAGTACTACCATTACTAAGAACTATTGTTGTTATTGTAATAACAACATTCGTAATAGCACTGGCTGATACTCAGCACCTACTGTCTACCACGCACTATTCTGAATATTCACAGTAACTCCTTTGAGCATGTCAGCAACCTCCTGTGGGAAGTTATTACTGGTTTTGTAGGCATTTCTGTAACATTCGCCGTGTGTCGGATGCTGTTCTGGGAGCTTCTGGGCACATGTCTTAACTCATTTAATCCTTATGACGATCTTATGAAGAGCTAGGGACACTGAGGCACAGAGTTGTTTGGTAACTTGCCTTAGCCCATATCCTATATGCAAACGCAGGAGAAACTGTGCTCTCAACTCCTGTGCTGTTCTGTTTTGTGGTGCGCTGGGTACCGACCACTCTTCAAATACCCCGTAGTGGTCTCAGACAAACCCTGTCCACACTGGCATCGTGGTGTGGCATTTCTGACTGAGTGTAGTCACCCCCAGGTCTTCTGAGAAATCCGTCTCATTTTCATGCATCACCAGACATGCTTTATTCATCCTTTGGTATTTTTTTTAATCTCCTGTGAAATGAGCAGATCATAAATCCTTTGCTAGATGAGATTTCCAAATAATGGTGATAGATGGCCTTGTCTCCTGTCTCTCCACAAGTTTGGCCGCGACGTCATCAAAGCCATCAAAGGCTTTGTATTAGAATAAGACGGCAGGGGTGATAAAGAGAGTGCCCTCTTGGTTCTCCAAATTCCCGTTCCATCTGAGCCACGTCAAATGAGTGAGGCTTCCTAAAGGTTTGCACAAAATAAACTCCTGAAATAAGTGAAAAATTACAGTTGCAATGGCAGAGAATTGACTTTAAGTGTAGCAGCAACAGGGAATCTGTGTCTGATGAACGGCGACAGAATTACAACATGGGAGCATGGAATGATTTGCAGAATGCACTTGTTTCCAGTTCCATCTACTGGTGCCAATGCTGACATCTAAACCCTGCTGAGAGATTGATAATGAAAAACCAAGAGAAGGAGTGAGGAAAAGGACAGGGTGTGAATTTACTCCACAGCTGTCCTATGCCACGAATTACATCAAATGATCCCCTAATTTCCTACTTCGAAGATGCCCCTTACTTGAAAAACGAAATGTGGATTTGGCTATTGCTTTACGGCTTTGCATTTCTAGCAGCCAACCAGTTTATGATGCTTCCTGTAAGCAGTGGGTCGTAGCTGTCAGTGCACTTCGATTAGCATATGCCTCTGCAAAATATTTCATCCTTTCGGGACTCCCTTTTGATCAATTAAGCGCCTGAATCTCCCTCCCTAAACAAGTACAGAGAAGATTTGTGGAAGACCTCTCTTCCTGGGGACTAGTTTTAATGTCAGTCCTGAAAATAAAACATTAGATATGAAGCCAAATGAAAGGTAGCTTTGGAATAAAAAATGCCTGTAAAGAGAACTTTTTTATTGACCCCTGAGACTCACAACCAAAAATATGGAAGAATGAGTGACCAAGGGCATTGTGGGAGCATTGTAGAATTCCAGGCTTGATAATATAGCCAGCCATTAAAAAACACTTAAAGAACTATATACAATGGGAAAAGCAAAAGTTGATGGAGTGAACTACTTTTTAAAAAGTATATGCACTTTTTAATATTCCTTAAAACTTGAAAGTAAACTTTTCTTTTTTTTAATTTTTTTAATGTTTATTTTTGAAAGAGAGAGAGAGAGAGAGAGAGAGAGAGAGGACAGAGTATGAGCAGGGAAAGGGCAGAGAGAGAGGGAGACACAGAATCTGAAGCAGGCTTCAGGCTCCGAGCTCTCAGCAGAGCCCAACGCGGGGCTTAAACTCACAAACCGCAGGATCATGACCTGAGCCAAAGTCGGACGCTTAACTGACTGAGCCACCCAGGCTCTTTTTTGTTTTTAATTAAATTTTTTGACTTTTTTTTTCTGGTACTATGGAAGAAAATTTGGGTATGTCCATTTGATAGTTTTCCTTATTGGCCCAAATATACATCACAGGATTTGCACAAATGTAATGTTTCTAATGGTTTGTACTCTTGTCCTCAGTGAAGACCATGGATATCAATGACTGAAGAAACATTGCTTAAAGAACATTCTTACTGTGAGAAATGACATCATCAGAACTGATTCAGAAAGTCTGTGAATTTAGTAGCACTAGAGCGTGTGGAGGGTAATTCTAAAGTTAAGTGAATCAAAATCTCATAAAGTCAAAATTATCCTTGACTAATCCTTGTATATCTTAGGTTAAGCAGATAAAACAGCTGGCCAAAATATAGGGGCTGAGTCATATGCAAATATAGAATCATATTCAATGAGGTAGACTGCTCACCTAATGACTGAGAACGCTTGTGGAATATGAAAAGACAGAGAATTTGATACATGAAATATAGCATATTATGTGTGTGTGTGTGTGTGTGTGTGTGTGTGTGTATAAATAGTGAGAGAAGAGAGAAAGACCCAAAGTGGCTGAAATCACATAAGTTAAAGGTGTATAGTTTGACCACTACTTTGCATTTTTGACCCAGAATGTGATGATGTGTTTTTTTCTTACCACAAATCCAAGTTTTGCTCTTTCTTCCAAGACTTACTTCTTCCATGAAGGCTGCCTAAAAGACCTGAACCTCCAATCACATTTTCTTCACTCTGAATGACTACAGCACCTATACTGCTGAGACCTATTTCATGATTCATTTATTTGGGTACTTTGTCAACTAGAGCTTAAGCCCCTCAAGGCAGGTACCCATGTGTCCCTTCTCATATCTCTCACAGTATCCGAAACATGCTCGTCACAAGGCAATATGTGCCATTGAATGAATTCCTTTATACGGCTGTATACTACCTTAGTTTGGCATGCATGTAAAGCTACCCCTATCTCTTGCCTTAATTAATATTTTCATGTAAACCAGATTCTGTATCTGAAAACTTCTCACTGACTTGTAATTCACAGTTTACAGCTGAGAATTATCTTGAGAAATCTCTTGACCTGAAGAAAATGATCTGTAACAGATAAATGTTTCAGATTGTTAATGCTTCTTATAACTGGTATTGACTAACTTTATTGACAAAATCTGAGCCTTTTGGGGAAGCATTGGGGAGGAAGGGAATGGCTTGAGAGATTTATCTAGATAGATATATGGAGTTATATATATATATCACATACGTACATATAGATAGATATATATAACTGTTTTAGACATTAGTACATATAAATTGTAAATATTTTGTAAATTTTATATATGATAATCTATGTAACAGTTTTTACAAGCCTGTGAAATTGGCAGGGCAGTATTACAATTCACATTTTATAGGTGAAGAATCTTAGGTTTGGTAAGGTTAAGTGACTTCTCTGAGGCTGTGTAGCTAGAAATTGATGAAGTCACATCTCAGACTAAGGACTTTTGAATTTTACTATTTATTCATCCATTCATTCATCAAGTGCCTTCAGTGTTCCAGTTACATGTTCAGTGTTACAGATTCAAGGACAAAGACTCATCTCTTCCTTAGGGAGCTCCCAGCCCAGTAGAAGAGATTAGTAGGTAAGTAGTAAGCACATTTCACAGAATCCCAGGCAAGGTTGGTATGGCAGGCGAAAGCATGGATTTTGGAGTAGACGGTGTATTCTGGATGTTTCTTGTCATTCTGTATGGCTGGATCCTTACAAATAGGATTGGTGAGACTGGAGAAGCAGGTAGGGACCACTTCACAAAGATCCTTGAAGGCATCACTACAGAGATGGAAGGGTTTCAGGGGTAATCAATCTTATTTTAATGTTTATTTATTTTTGAGAAAGACAGAGAGCTTGAGCAGGGAAGGAGCAGAGAGAGGGGGACAGAGGATCCCAAGTGGGCTCCATGCTGACAGACATTTTGGCCAGAGAGAGCTCTTAAAAATATCCCGAGAGACACTGGGAAGGTAGCTTCACATATGAAGCACAAAGGGGAGATTCTGTGGTGTATGCTCCCAAATCCTTGCTGCCTGAAGCCTTTTTTTTATTTTATTTTTTTTAATTTACATCCAAATTAGTTAGCATATAGTGCAACAATGATTTCAGGAGTAGATTCCTTAGTGCCCCTTACCCATTTAGCCCATCCCCGCTCCCACAACCCCTCCAGTAACCCTCTGTTTGTTCCCCATATTTAAGAGTCTCTTATGTTTTGTCCCCCTCCCTCTTTTTATATTATTATTTTTATATTATTATAAAATATATATATTATTTTATATATATTATATATTATAATTATATATTATTATATATATATAATTATATTATTTTATATTATTTTATTATTTATTATATTTTTTCTTTAATATAACTATTTTAATGTTTTTAATTTATTTTTGAGAGAGAGAGAGAGAGAGAGAGAGAGAGCGCGCGAGCATGAGCAGGGGAGGGGCAGAGAGAGAGGGAGACACAGAATCCAAAGAAGGCTCCAGGCTCTGAGCTTGTCAGCACAGAGCCCAATGCGGGGCTCAAACTCACGAACTGCGAGATCATGAACTGAACCGAAGTCAGATGCTTAAAGACCTAGCCATGTAGGCCCCTGCCTTGAGGTACTTCTGCTGTATATTCTGAAGCCAGGGAGTTTCTAAAACTTTCTAAGAAAACTCCCAAGAGACTTGGGTCATACAGCCAAGATGTATGCTTGGGGAGAAGCAGGAGATACAAGGGAGGCTCTGGGAGCCCAGAGAAGATTCAGAAATGGAAACAGAGGCCCTAAGCCTGACACTACTTACTAGAGCTCTCTTAGCCAAGGTCCCCCCACATGGTCCTGAAGCATCCAGACCCCATAGGTGACCTTACACCTGAAACCCCACCCTATTCCAGAATACTTATGCCAGACACTGGGAGTGCCTACTCCTGGATTTTGGAGTAGACTGGTGTTTTCTGGGTGTTTCTTGTCATTCTGTATGGCTGGATCCTTACAAATAGAATTGGTGAGACTGGAGAAGCAGGTGCCTGCTTATACCAGGCACTGGGAGTGCCTACTCCCAGCCCTTGGTTAATATAATGCTTCCTAAAATGTCTATTTATTCAGCTTCTCTTCTGCAAGAAAAGGCCTAAGGAAGAAAAAATCCAGAGGTAGTAAGGACCTCCTGCAAGTGAAAGCTGTTGCAGGACCCCACTACCTGGAGCTGAGATGCCTCCATTAGGGCTAGGCTACTCTCTGGGCGCACCAGTCTGAGAGCTGCAGCTCTTGGGTGGTTAGTCCCCAGTCTTTTACATCCCAATGTGTACTGACTAGACCCTTTGAAATAGGGCATTCTTGTTCACCTGATCCTTTCTTCTTGTAGTGGCCCCCTTCATTCATTCTTTCTTTCATTCAACAACCACAAAAAAGCTTAAGAACCTACTGTTCTCCCAGCCATAGTCCCTGAGACCCTGAAAATGAAAAGACTGCCTGTGTCCTCCAGAAGCTTTCAGTCCCCTGGAGAGTTGACCGTGCAAATTTACAATCGTTGCTCCAAAGTGCAGTGGGCAAATAGGAGGAGGAACTCCCTCAACTGCAAAATGGGGGTAATAATTTCACCTGCATAGACTTTTTGTGAGGATCTGCTGAGGAAATAAATGTCAAGGCTTAGACCATGCCCGGCACCTGGAGCTGCTGCTGGCAATGACAACTGATGATGGAAAACCTGAAAACAGTCATCACAACCCACGGATCTCATGGGTTCCCTCAATTCTAATCAAAACTCAGGTCCCTCCGACCTCCTCCCCACCTCTCCTTGACTTTGACTCTTGGCTTTCCCCTACACTGCTGATTTCCTAGTGCCTCTCTACCTGTGCTCCTGTCGTGGATACTCAGGTGAGTCCTCGCATTGCCATGGACACAGATTGGTCATAAGCCATATAAGAATTCTGAGGGGCCCTCTGCAAGTTAACCCTCCCTGTCCTATGATGGGAAGCTGGACTTAGTCTTGCAGTCACCTGGTCTGTCCCTGGACCTACCTGAGCCCTGTGCTCCCGCTTCTGATACTTTGCTGCCCTCTAATAGCTGTCCACCCCATTGCATAGCAAGAACACAGAACCTGCTTTGCTCTTGCTGGATGGCAGGGGCTTACCTACCTGGATCTTAAGAAGATGCCTCATGACATTAAAGGAGGACACTTGTAGGGATGAACACTGGGTGTTATACATAGGGATGAATCACTGGAATCTGTTCCTGAAATCATTATAGCACTGTATGCTAACTAACTTGGATGTAAATACATACAACCTTGAAAGTGGAAAAAGGAACACACACTTAGGAATAGATCCTCAGCCTCCCTAAAGGCCAAGTAAATACAAATTTTTCATTAGATTAATAAGAGAATGATCTTTTGCAGAATTGGTGATGGTCATTAGAAATGGACACGTTCCTATATTGTTGGTGGAAGTCTAATTAGAACAATGTTTGGGGAAAGCAATATGGAATGCCTATTGAAGTTTTAATGTCAAGCTGTATAGATTGAATATCTATAGCTTTTTGCATGCCAATCACTCCCCAGTAAAGGGGTTAAATTTGAAAAAAAAAAAAAAAAAAAAGAAGGAGGAGGAGGGGGAGGAGGAGGAGGAGTCTCATGAGAAAAAGAGACCCAATGTAGAATATCCCTCCACACCAACTTGTTTTCATTTATTCCTCATTTCTGCACTCCTTCCATCTTTATAAAGGCTTACCCCCACTTTGGGCATTATTACAAGGTTGGTCCTCTTTTTCTTTTAGAGGAAAATAAAAGAAACACCTTGACATTTTTTTTCCCCTCAGAATCAGTGATTGGTGATTGAAAGCATTTGCAAAACATCCCCAAGGAGAACTTAGTATTATTTTTATGGGGGGGGGGAGTGAAAAATAATGAGCAATATTTTTTTTAACTGAGAGAAAAGGGCCCTTCTTGGGTGGAGTAATGAACTTAGGAACACAGCCTAGGTAATGGTTAGTAGAAACCTTTGAGATTTGATAAAATGTGAATTTCCTATGAGGGAAGCGCAGAAAGAGCAAGACCTTTCTTGTCCTTGTTTTCTGAATCTGTGCTTCTTACATAACTATATTATTACAAACAGTGTGCACTCTGGAACCTCCTAACTTTTTTTTCAACACACATACATACACACTCACTTGCATGTATATATACATATATATGTGTGTATATACATACACACACACACATATATATGTATATATACATGCAAGTGAGTGTGTATATATATATACACACACACATATATTTAAATTTGAATATTATCATTTTCATAAACCCTCCTATCCTTTGTAGAGCACTTTAAAATCAACAAAGCGCCTTCCTCTTCGTTATCTCATCTGATCACTGCAGCAACCTTATAAGATAGCTGAATAAGATAAGACAGTATTATAATAGAAGGGCAGAACTGTAGGGGATTTTAGAGAGACAACCTTATTTTGCAGGTCAAGAATCTGTAGCCGAGAAAGAGTAGTAGTCAGGGCACTTCTGATCCCAAGTAACAGAAACCCAATTCAAGCTGGATTAACAAATGGGGGATAATATTGGCAAATATAACCAAAAAGTCCAGGCTGTTAGGCCTTCGGGAATGGATAGATCTCGATATTCCAGCAACATCTTCAGGAATCCATCACTTTCCATCTCTTGACTGTTTTTCTCTGTCTTGGCATGGATCAAGGGTCACGTCTCCCACAGTGGTGATAAGATGGCAGTTCTTGCGGAAAGAAGCATATCTCCCTTACAGTCTTTCTAGCAAATGTCCTAGGATTGCATCTCATCAGGCAGCCTTGTCTGACTGCCTATTTCTGGACCAATCCATGTGATTAAGTGGACCATGTGCTTACTTAGTCAGACCTAATGGCCTGGAGGGGCAGGTAGAGGGAGTGCCCACCCCGCCCACACCATATGGACTGAGAGGGAGTCCTCAGAAGAAAATTGAAGTGTTGTTCTTCTTTAAAGGGAAGGCGAGTCTCGACGCTGCCCGGACATAAGCAGTTTATAAGGCTCTATGTCATTTTATGTAAAGTGGTTCTATAGTTTGTTGTTTAGAATCCTGGTGTGTAATATGTATTGTTCTGAGTTGACGTTTCCCCCGCTATGTACTTTTTCAGCACAAAGTCCATGGTCTTTTTCACCTTCGTACTCGCAGGGCCCATGGTGGTGGCCAGCATGAAGGAGGTGCTCAGGAACTTTCCCCCAAGAGCACACGGCTAGTCTGTACCACATCCAAACTTTAACCTGAGACTGTCTCCTTAGGACGCCTTTCAGTCCTACCATCCTATTTCTCATGTGTGATTTTCCATTTTCATACTTTCCATCATCATTTCAGTGTTACGTGATCAAAATATTAGAGCGGGTGGTGGCATTGGCCCTCCAATTGCATGTGTCTTATAGGTGGCTTGAAGGAGTGAAGGAGTTATCCATTTCATTGTATCAAATATGGTAAGAAAATCAAGACTTACTTTACCCTCACTGCATTCAAATTCTTTAGATTGTCATATATCTACAGGATACACACCCTTCAACTTTATTTGAATGAGCAAAGTATCCTAGAACTGAGGTGGCTGTGAGGTGTCGTTTGTTTTTAATGCATGGGTTCTAACCATGGAAAGGGTAACTTCTATATCAACAAAATGAAAACTGTCAAAATAGCAGCTAAAACAGCAACAAGGTTAGTTTGGAGGTTAATTGTTATATAGTACAAAGCCCTGCTGAAGACGGAATTGCCAAGTTATTTAGCTGTGTGCTCCTGGATATGGAAACTTTTAAACACAGACACATCTGTTATCTTAGGGATACATTATATCCTTGACAGCCCACAATTAGGAGCGTTAGACCAGACTCGACTCTCAAGATGAGCTGTCCTTGCTACCTTTCTCTTTCTGCTGCCAAGCCAGAGAGAATCCTTTTCAATTTTAGCATCTTTTACTTTGGATTTTTCTTTGTTGCTCCTCCTGCCTCTGACTTCGGTGAAAAACTAGGGTTGCTTCTTCCTATTTCGAGAACAACAGGGTCCTTATGAATCATCTTGTCAGAAGCGCCAGGAATAAATCTGAGGTGTGCTCTGGAAAGGAGGGTACATGGCATGTCTCTGTTTTTTCCCCTCCTCAAACAGGTAGCCTTCAAGAAACATATTATTCGGAAGAATTTGCTCTTAAAGAGGCAGAGATTCCCACCCCCTCCCCCAAAGTTGTCAACTTCATCTTTTACAGAAGAGCTTTAGAAACAGTATTGCTTATAAAAGAAGTCCACTAGAAAGGAAACCCTCCAAAATTATTCAACAAAAATTTTATGAAATAGTGTCCATGTGCTGGGTGCAGTCCTAGGCAATGAACACAGACAAGAAATCCTGCTCTCATTTGGAAAAAAAGAAAAAAGGGGTGGGGGGGTGGGGAAGCTCCAGGCTGCAGAAAGGCAAACAGTAAACGGATAATGAAAATAGTGTGTTAGATGGTATTTAGTGATCTGGGAAAATAATAAATCCACAGGTTGTAATAGGCTGTGTATGGAGGGCGATATTGGAATAAGCACTTCATGCAAACCTCGTTGGGAAATCCCATGTCTTCCCTTGATCTAATATCGCTTCCGTGCACACACCATCATTCCTTATGGTTGGGCTTTTGAATTAGTTCTGTGTCTCGCCTTCTTAGTAGCACAGAAAACCCCTGCACACATCCGGGGAGTGTGGAAAATGAACCGTCCTTTAAGTCAGCATTAATCCATGCCTCTACAGTTAGTCTTTTTAATAATGAGAGAACCTCTCCTGTTGGACTTCCTTGGTTTTGTTTTTTTTTTTTTTTAAATTGAGGTATCATTGACATGTAACATTGTATTCATTTTATGTGTACAATATAATGAATTCAATATTTGCATATATTGCAAAATGACCACCATATTGATACCAATAACTCTTGTTAACGTCAGTCACCATACATAGTTAACAGAATTTGTGTGTGTGTGATGAGTATTAAGAGCTATTCTCCTAACAACAAAAAGAAATTAAAAAAATAGAGAGAGGGAAAGAAAAGATTTATACTCTTAGCAACTTTCAAATATATGCTGTAGTAGTCACCATGCTGTACATTATATCCCCAGGATTTATTTATCTTATAACTGGAGGTTCGTACCTGTTGACCTGTTCACCCATTTCACTCACTCACCATCCCTTGCCTCATCTGTTTTCTATACTTACGAGATTCGTTTTGTTTTGTTTTTTAGATTCCGCATGTAAGTAAGATCATACATATATGTCATTCTCTGTCTGACTTATTTCACTTAGTATAATGCCTTCAAGGTCCATTCCATGTTGTCACAAATGGCAAGATTTCAGTCTTTTTTATGGCTGAATAATGTTCCATTATATGCATATATGTATATAATCCTACACACACACATACATATATATATTTCTTTGTTCATATATCCATTGATGGACACTTAGGTTGTTTCCTTCTCTTGGCTATTGTAAATAATGCTGCATGAACCTGGAGGTGCAAATTTATTTTCAAATTAGTGGGGTTTTTTTTCAGATAAATACCCAGAAGTAGAATTGCTGTATCATATGGTAGTTCTATTTTTAATTTTTTGAGGAATCTCCGTACTGTTTTCCATAGTCACTGCACCAATTTATGTTTCTACCAACAGTGTGCAAGGGTTCCCTTTTTATTCACGTCCTCGTCAACGCTTGTAATTTCTTGTCTTTTTTCAATAATAGCCATTCTAACAGGTGTGAGGTAATATCTCACTGTAGACTTGATTGTCATTTTCCTGATGATTGGTGATGTTGTCATGTATTTGTTTATTATCTGTATGTCTTCTTTAGAAAAATGTCTATTCGGATCCTGTACCTATTTTTAGTCAGGTTTTTTAATTTAAATTTAATTTGAATTCTAGTTAAAATACTGTGCAATATTGGTTTCAGGAGTAGAATTAAGTGATTCATCACTTACATACAACACCCAGTGCTCATCATAACAAGTGCCCACTTTAATACCCATCCCCCATCTAGCCCATCCCCCACCCACCTCCCTTCATCAACCCATAGTTTGTTCTCTATCATTAAGGGTCTCTTGGTTTGCTTTTCTTCTCTTCCCCCCACTTCCCATATATTCATGTTTTGTTTCTTAAATTCCACATGTGAATGAAATCATATGGCATTTGTCTTTTTCTGATTGACCTACTTCGCTTGGAATACATCCTAGCTCCATCCATGTCATTGCAAATGGCAAGATTTCATTCTTTTTGATGGCTGAGTAATATTCCATTGTGTGTGTTTGTGTGTGTGTGTGTGTGTGTGTGTGTGTGTGTGTGTGTGTATACCACATCAATTGACGGGCATTTGGACTCTCTCCATAGTTTGGCTATTCTTGATAATACTACTGTAACTATTGGGGTACATGTGCCCCTTCAAATCAGTCAGATTTTTTTTGCTATTGAGTTGTAAGAGTTCTTTATATATTCTGAGTATTAGCCCCTTATCAGATATATGATTTGCAAATATTTTTTCCCATTCAGGAGGTTGCCTTCTCATTTTCCTGATGGTTTCCTTTGTTGTGCAGAAGCTTTCTTATTTGATGTAGTCCACTTTTCTTCATTCTTGAAATAACATACTACCTCCAGGTGATCTGCAAATTGTTGGTCAAGGTATTTGGCATAACCTGGGCAATGTGTTGTTGTAATACATGAGATTATTTACATAAAGTACCCTCTAATTTTGCCCTAAAAAAAAAAGTTTGACTAATACTGCAAAATTTGAAAAGTAATGCTGCCCCCAAGACCTGCTCAGATATTAATAAAAATTTTAAAAACTGTTGGCCACTGATTCTAGGATGAGTTCACTGGCATACCTAGTATGGGGCCCAATGCCCCAGTGCCTAGAACAGAACAGTCAATATATGTTTGCAAGAGAAGACTTCTGTGTATAATGACTATGCAGGTTTCAACCAGCTGCTGGCACTCAGAAGGGGAGAATGGTGAGAGGGGTTTTACTGGTGGATTTGAAAGGAATGACTATAAAGGAAGAGGGTGGTGAGTAGCGGGTTCATGGAAGAGGAGAAGCCATCCTGTTGGGGACAAAATGAGGGGTGAGATTGGATAACGGGATAATCTGAGATGTCTATGAAGGGCGCCACAGATCTGGGAATCAAGGATCCGGGAATGAGGTTTGGAATGAGAGCAAGATTGAGTTGAAGGCCAAGCTTTGGGAGTCAAAGTAGAGAGGTGACCACTGGAGTCTGGAGTAGATACAATGCTGCAGATGGGGTAAGGCGCTCTGACTGAATTTGGGGAAATGCCATCATTCAGGAGTGGGAGAAGGAGGAGAGATTAGGGCAGGAAACAGGAGTTGAGGGGCGATTACTTCATGCCACTGCAATCATGGAAGACTTCACAGAAAAGGGATCATTTTAGTTGTTATTAACCCCAGCCCTACCTCAAGAGCCTGAGCTCTGTAACCAAATGCCAAATTGTATCATTGTATTCCCCACCAAATACATAAAAACGAATGAATTTTTTTTTACTATTCTCTGTTCTAGGCACTTTACGTAAATAGCTCAATGAATTATTAAAACAAGCTGGGAAATGATTTTCACCATTTTAGAAATGAAAAACGAGAGGTTCACTCACTTGCTGTATGTCACCCGGCCATTTAGTGGTAAAGCACAACTCAAAAAGCCAGTTTGATTCTAAAGCCTGGGCTTTTGGCCACTGCACCATCTTCTGTCTTCATGGTGCCCCAGTAAATGTTTGATTTAACCTGGTCTTTTGTGGGGTTGATTTCTGACCGGTTTCCTCTTGTGCTGCATTTCTCGTTTTCTACATATTCCATTCTTTAACATTTCCAACCAGATACTTTTAACTGAAAAATCTCTAAAGTTCTTACCTTTATGGGGGCTTTCCTGGCCTTCTCATGTTAACTGCAGGCAACCTTCTTCCCCTGGCCCCGTGAAGAGCTGAATTCAGAGCCCTAACGAGATAAGCAAATAACACATAAAGTGTGCAGTATACCCTCCCTTTTATAGCATGGCACACCAGGGGCTCAGAGCCACTAAGTGCTTTTTAATCACCCCAGATTTGCCAGAGTATGTCCTAATGACACTTCCTAAAGGGCATCGTTACTTCTACACAAATGTTTTCTCATAAAATATTTGTTAAAAAATGCCTTATAAATCCTGTCTTGGGCAATTACACCAAATCTTCACACCCTTAGAACCTCTATCAGCAAATTAAGTCTTGCTTTTCCTATTTCTCAGTAGTCCTCAGCTTGGCGATGACAGGTTCTGTCTGGAGTCCAGTCTAAATGTTTGGTCTCACACTGACATACTCTGTGAACTGAGTGGCAGACAGTGGTCATGAGAATTAGAATATGTGTGGGGATCATAGTTACTCTCAGCATCTTTGAGAGGGAAACTAAAAACGACTGGTTATAATAAGCTATGGATGAGTCAACAAGATTGCCGGTAAGTAGCTGAAAAAGACGTCCTGGTCACATTTTGAGACCTCCGAGAACACTGTGTTCTAAAATGCTCTAAAGATTTGGGAGATGCCTAACAGTTGCCAAGTGTGAGGGGAAAAAATCAGTATACTGATTCAATACTAGCTGATTCAAGATATCGTGTGCTGTCTACATAATGGCCTGACCATGTTAAACAATTTCAATCAATTGCATCCAAAGAAAAAGGTAATAGCTAAATAATCAAACAAGTAGGATCTAGGATCTATGAAATGTATTTGTGACAGATTTACAAAATCAGTTGAAATGAAGAGGAAAGTACACAGTATGTGTGTACTTTAATCAAGTTGATTCTAGTAATATAAAATAGTGGGATATTTGTGGAGTTGACCCCATTGTTTTTGTTTTGTTTTTTTTTTTAATGAATTTCCCAGGTAGAAGTATATGGCAGGAAACTTGTGACTTATGATTTATTAAGAATCAGAAGAACTGGGGGCACCTGGGTGGCTCAGTCGGTTAAGTGCCGACTTTGGCTCAGGTCATGATCTCGCAGTTCATGAGTTTGAGCCCCCCTGGGCTCTGAGCTGTCAGCTCAGAGCCTGGAGCCTGCCTTGGATCTTGTGTCTCCTCTCTCTCTCTTCCCCTTCCCTGCTCATGGTCTGTATCTCTCTCTCTCTCTCTCTCTCTCTCTCTCAAAAATAAAAAAAGTAAACATAAAAAAATTTAAGAATCAGAAGAATCTGTAAACAGCACTGTTTATTTTGGGGGGTGGAGATTTTACACAGAAGAAAGGTAAGAATCAAGGAGATGAGAAAAAGTAGCAGGATAAGGTAATTTGTACCATATTGTCACTGACAGAGATACTAAAATATTTACATTAAATTTTTTTAAAAAAAAGGGGGGGTGGCACCTGGGTGGTTCATTCGGTTAGGCATCTGACTTCAGCTCAGGTCATGATCTCAGCGTTCGTGAGGTCGAGCCCCGTGTCAGGCTCTGTGCTGATAGCTCGCAGCCTGGAGCCTACTTCTGATTCCGTCTCCCTCTCTCTCTGCCCCTCCCCCACTCACTCTGTCTCTCCCTCTCTCAAAAATAAATAAAAAATTTTAAAAAATAAAATATTTAAACACAAGTATGACAAAGGTACCGCTTGGTGCATAATGATCTGGTCCCTGGAGGAACCTGTCTTAACTGCCTCCAGTTTCTGCGTCCTTTTGGTCACTGTGGTTGTAGACACACTGGCTGCACCTCAGCGGGGCATGGGTTAGGGCAGAGAAGAAGGGGTGGTTGAAACGGTAGACTCTAGATTTGCCTCCTATCATAAAACGTAACTGCATAGAAATGGTCTTTGTTAATGGGATTTCCCCCCTGTAATCAGGATTACATTTTCTGTCCATGGAAAAGAGGCATAGTAACAAAGTAAAGACTAGAAAGACTATTCGGCCAGGGTGAGAAGCCTTGGATTCTTTCTAGTTCTTTGCAACTTAGTAGCTGAGTGACTTTGATGAAAAATGCTCTGAGAACCAGGTTCCTTATCAGGAACAAAAACCCATAAGGGAGTCATTCCAGTGATGCATTGTGTGTGAAAGTGCTTTGTAAACACACACACACACACTCTCTCTCTCTCTCTCTCTCTCTCTCTCTCTCAATCTCTCTCTCTCTTAAGAAAACTAATATTTGAAAGAAACCCTAAAATAAAAATGATCATTTTAAGGGAATAATCAACCTTAAATCCAGCAAGCACGTGTTTTCATATGTTGAGGGTATTTTTAAGAAAAGAGGGGTACACTTCATCAGCTGTTTTCCAGATCACTTTGGAGCTTAATCAGATATGTGTATTATACCATTTTGCCTGCTTGTATCTCTACAGTTCCCACATGGTGACCCTCAAAGAGCATGCTGTTAAGTTTGAGCTGGCGAGACAGCTGGGCCATCCTAATTGTCGCAGTTGATTATAGGATTCCAAAGACACATACTTCCATTAACCTGGTGGCTGAGAAAGGCAGGTTACTCTGCCCAGTGGTAGCTTATGTTAGGAGACCGTGGTCTTGCCCGCTTGAGACCTTTGTCCGACAGGCCAGTAAGTTTTGGGATAGAAAAACTTGCTTGCTGGAAGCTGTTCTGCGAGCATTAGAGTCCAGGATGTGAGGCTAGGCTGAAATGAGGTGAAGGGCTTAGGATAAGAAGGCAGAGCTGGGAATGGCTCCCAGGGAAATCTCTGAGGACCAGAGAGGCCAAAAATGGAAGAAGGTAGACACATATGGCAGGCTCCTTCATTTCCTAGAAAAGGGTCAGTCCGGGATGCCTCTATTTCTGTAAGATTCCTGGAGCTGAGCCTGAGCTGTTTAATAGGATATATATGGATTGGCAGCCATAATTTCCAGAGAGAAAAAAAAAATCCCCTAATTTGAGCCTCCAGGAACCTTTCAAAGGGCTCCAGGATAGGGTTTTTTTCTCCTGCCAGAAAAGTAGATATTTTAGTAGTTGTGAGGATCTTTCTTAGGACCAGAAGACAGAGCTTTTAAACAGTAATTGAGCATTCTAGTACAAGAGGAAATATTTGATCACTTTAGCCTTAAGGAAGAAGCAAATTAGATCTGAGTAAGCATAAGAGGAGGGGGCAAGAGATTCCTGAATGATTCTGAGTTTTATTTGAATAGACATTAATAAAATGGGCTGGAGTGGTGATACTCCCCAGGCAAGATTTTACTAAGGCTATTTGACAGCTGCATATTCCGAGTACCTAGATTTAAAGAAAGTTGTTAGTTTTGGGGAAGGATCTTTGAAAGACCTAACTATAAATATTTATCTCACTTTCGCTAATAACCCAATTCTCTAGCACTAAGGTACATTTCTATCAAAGCAAAAAAAAAAAAAAAATCAAGAAGGCTAACATATTACTAGGGATGACCTAATAACGATGAAAATGAGATGGGTTGAAATGCAAAAACAGATTTATGCTAATTGAAACAGTTATAAAAATTTGATTCTGCAATACAATCCACTTAATGTACTTTCCTATTGATTAGTAGTAGCTGACTGCTTTAGCTAGACCATCTTTGGTCAGGGAATCCTGTTCTTTTCAAAAACCTTTACAGTAGATGCTTAGGATATTCAGTTATTTTTCACACAGAGATTATTTTTCTATTGGACCCCAAATAGCATATGCTTTTCAATATTGGCAGATTGAAATTGTTTTCCTTAATCTGGAATTTATGAATGAAGAGGAGAAAGTTTTATCGCTAAATTTGGAATATTGCATGTTATTTTAGAAACCAGCTTGGACGGTTTTTTTTACAGCCTTAGCGTAGAGAATAAGACCATTTGAATAATTCATATAGTCCTAGAAATATTAATCAAATAGTTTGGACAGTGATATATCTTTTCATTTTGACTAACGGCTACTTTTTTTAAGTTCCTGACCAGCTGTGATTTTTTTTTGGGGGGGGGGGGGCGCTGAATGTTTGTGTTAACTCCTGTGGGAGATTCTTGGGTTTTGATTAAAATTCCATACCAAATGTTAGTTTGTATTGACTCAATGGTGAGTAGGCTGGTGCAAACAGATGAAGAAATGTGCCCCTCCTTCCTGTCATTTTGTGAATGGATTGTGAGGGGTTTGTTAATTTCCTCTTCACTCCACTGGAGCAGATACTCATGAATATCTGCAGTGTCGCAAGACTGTTTTATTTGCATAATGAGAAGAATGGCTTGGTGGAGAGTTGTTTGGGAAATAGGATGATAAAGTACATTAAAAATAGAAATACTTGGCCTTGTTTGCATTTATTCCTGGTATCTTTAGAAACAGTCTTCACTGTGTTGCTCTCCAGCCAAGTTTCTTTTTTTTTTTTTTTTTTTTTTGGAAAGGGTAATTAAGGGGGCTGGGACTCCATCTGCCTGATGGCCCCCTTGGCTGAGCCCTTTCCCTTAGCCCTTGCTGCATTTCTTCTCCAAAGCTAGACTGCCTTGCCCTCACAGATTTGCAAAGTGCCAAATAGGTCTTTCCGACTCTGTTATAGGGCCCTTTCCCTCCTGTTTTCTACTGAACCCCGAAGATAAACTGCCTCCCTCCTTTGCCTTCCATTCTTGTTAAGAAAACACGGTATATGATACATGCATTTCTTTGTAAAGTGAGAGTGCGAGCATCTCAGTAACATTTCTAGTGAAATGAGACACATAAAGCACCCTGACTTCATGCTGAGACGGAAGGGAGCGGGGGTAGCTGAATCGGCTGGAATACATAGCCCTTTGCCTAAAACTGAATGCATCGCTCAGTGCTTAGTATTAGATTTATGGAATGGCTCCTCTCCCAGCCTTGTCCCTGCTTTCCACAATTTGGTGCTTTGTTGCTATCGAAACAGCCTTACTTTCTAAGCTATTGTGATTGTGCAGGGGGAGGAGGCTGGGGCGGGCGGGCAGGGCTAGTAGTAGTGAATGACACAGCTTTGCCAGATGACACGGAGCGGACCTCTGCATCAGCCAAGAGGAATTAAGCTTTGTCACTCCCCACGGGGACTACCTTTCTCCTGGTATGTGCACAAGGAATTCATATGCTGCTGCTGCAGCCACCAGAGCAGAGCCCTGAGTACACTTTGCCACAGAAGGCAGTGAGCAAGAATGATAGCTGTCTCTTTTAAATGCCGTTGTCAGATTCTGAGGCGACTTGCGAAAGGTACCGTGATTTCCTTGTTATTCGCTCAGCCAGTCTGGTGCAGTAGCCTGTAAACACAGTGTAAAGGTTTTTACTTTCAAATAGGACTGCCTTTACAATTTATTGTCAGGCAACAAAGAACTCAGTGAGATATGTACAGACATATACGTACAGGTGGAGTCCGCTTTGCTTTTCATCCTTACATCCCGGTCGTGTTCGTGCTGAAATTAGAGGGAGAAAATGTGGCTTGTGCGATTGCCTTTTCTTTTCGTAACGACTTCTTCATTCGTTGCTGAAAAGAAAAGGTGTTTGGGTCCGGTGCTGAAGTTAATATGAGAAACCGTCATTTTGCATAGTGATTAACTGGTCAAGAGGAATCAAGTGTGTGTTACCGTCCTTTGCATGATACATGTACTAAATGCAGCTGGCAGCTTCAGGACGCGCACAGCCGGTGAATCTACAGAACCGTTGTTTATTCTATTAATTTCTAACATCTCATGAGCTTTCTCCAAGGACAGCTTTCTGGTTTTTTCCCTACGTGTTAGAATTGCATGTTCAGAAATGTAGGTAATTTGAAATGCTCGGGTCCTGTGTGATATTTGAAGAAGTTTATTTGCAAGTAAAAACCGTTGCTCTGTATCTTATCGTCAAGAATTACTGGCTTGAGATTGTCTTTCTTAGAACTCTAAGGTATCAATCACATCTCTCTGTAATATTCACATTATGCTTTTCTTTGAAATCACTCTATGCCATCTGATTTTACTTTGTGTACATTCTGTCCCAAAGTTAGTGAATCGTTGCTTTAAAATTCTGTCCTGGCTACGTACAGATAGATATGTGAGCCCTTTTGCTTTCTTTCCTTGAGATAGAACATTCTTTAGTGATAATTTATTATTTAAAAAAGAACACTTTACCATTTGTGTACCTGCAAATGTCTTTCTTTTTTAGCCTGTAATATAGACTACTGTCAAGTAATTAATGGGTGTAATTATGCACTAGAAGCTCTGAACCTATAAATATGTTAATGGATGCTATTTCTATCAGTTTAGCTTGACATATCAGAGTTCTTTGATCACCAGCAGTGCAGCTAAAAATGCAATTAATATTTTATTTGGCAGAAGAATGAGCACAAAGCAAATAGTGAGAAATAGATCTTGAGTCAATAATAGGAAAGAGAATAAATACTGTAGCCTAACTTACCGAATGCATTTGCAAGTTGTTTGGATAGCAGAACAAGTCTTTTTAAAAGGTACTTTGGGGAAAATATAGGAAAGACTATCCATTTTAAATGAGGCTGTTAGCACAAGATAGTAAATTCTGTTTTGACATTATCCTCTGCAATTGGTACAAACATAGAATTTCTGTTTGTGAATCACTATTAAAAGACTATCCTTTATGTTTTGGTTTTGGCTAAGACCTTTAAAGACAGGACTCAACCTAAAAAGTTCTTTTCTTAACTGATTTTAGCATCTTCTTGTCTCGATGTTGAGAAGTTGATGCTCCTCTTATGTTATAATCATGAAACAATCCTTTTTAGTCATGTGTATCAGAACTTCTTTAAATCCTACCTACTGGAACCAGAGTGAACCCAACATTGCTTGGGTTCTGGAAGCATTGGTCCCCTGCAGTGGAAGGAGATTTAAATGTTTACTAAGAGAGTTGTGAAAACCCTTGATAAATGAGTTAAGTATTGATACCTTCTCTCTAGTTGCCATTTCACTTTTCCCCCCCAAAATCTTTACATCTGCTGTTTTCTGTTTGGTACTTAGCTTAGCTGCCAATTAATGACTCAAATAAAATCTATATGTAGAAAGTTTGCCATAATTTGACTCCTCTTGTGTCTGACTGCATGTGAATCATTGGCCGGGATATGAAACATTGTGTCTGAGTAGTGCAGCGCCTTACCTTGCCGTCCACTCGCAGCTCTGTCAACCAGGTTCAAGGCTCACCAATACTACTGTTGTCCATTGAGTTCTTTGAACCCCACCCCTCTCTGTGGTGCTGTTGTTCTTTAGACTGTAATAATAAAACCAAGAAATACAAGTTAAGCGGGAGACAGGAAACCACCAAAATCCTAGAGGGCAAAACAGGTAATTACAATCTTAATGCTCCTTCTTTGTTTTTGGTTTCTCTTTTTTTTTGGGGGGGGGGGGGGGGGGGGGGGGGGGATGATGGGTGGATTTGCACCAGGATGAAGTTCCTTTCTTTCTTGTCTCATCCTCCTCACCACACAGTTTCCACACCCTCACTCGCACCCCCCAAACACACGTATTTTTTTGTACTCACTGAGGACGGCAACTACTATACCTTCCCCAGATATTTAGCACAGTGCCCTGCATGTGGTAGGCTCAGAGTAATTGTTTGGTAAAATGAACAGGATTTGCATAGTTGGAATTGGTAGGACTGTTGAATTCTCCAGGAGCTCTTAGCAAATGCTTCAAGTTCTTAACTAGACCCCTGGTGGCTAGAACCTTATCCAGACCTTGGGCCGAGGGGAGGGGAGATGTGCTTCATGTTCTCCGAAACTGCCTTGCTATTATATGTGCTTGATGTCTTCCTGAAATCATAGGGCAATTGCACTGTCTTTTTAAGTCTCTTAAGGAGAAAAGAGTGCAAGTAAAGGAAGACATTTTCTACACATACCCACACTCTACACATACCCACATTTTCTACACATACCCACTACTCTAGTAGTTTGTTTGGGTCGTTAGGTTCTTCATCCGTCTCTCTCTTGTCCATTTAACAGTTAACTGTTGAGTACCTACTGTGTGTTCCAGGCACTACCATTTTTTGCACTAGAATCCTGGGCTGGGCTTTTTATAGCCGTATCAAGCATTTTTTAATCAATGTGTTTTTAACAGTAAATAAGTGGTTCTTTATCTGAGAATAATTTTAAATTTTTTTTAATGTTTATTTAATTTTTGAGTGGGAGAGACAGAGCGCGAGTAGGAGAGAGAGCAAGGGAGACCCAGAATCCGAAGCAGGCTCCAGGCTCTGAGCCGTCAGCACAGAGCCGGAGGCGGGGCTCAAACTCATGAACAGTGGGATCATGACCCGAGCTGAAGTGGGCTGCTTAACCGACTGAGCCACCCAGGCGCCCCTATCTGAGAATAATTTTATTTTTTATTTTTTTATTTTTTTAAAAATTTTTTAACGTTTTATTTATTTTTGAGACAGGGAGAGACAGAGCATGAACGGGGGAGGGTCAGAGAGAGGGAGACACAGAATCCGAAGCAGGCTCCAGGCCCTGAGCCATCAGCCCAGAGCCTGACGCAGGCTCGAACTCACGGACCACGAGATCGTGACCTGAGCCGAAGTCGGCCGCTTAACCGACTGAACCACCCAGGCGCCCCCTGAGAATAATTTTAAAGGATCATCCCACACAGAAGCGTGGCCCACAGTATTGCAGCAGAATGTGTTTTAGGTGAACCTAACACTTCTCAGATTTGGGAATCGAGTGTTTTTCTTATTAAGGCTTCAATTTGTTTGCCTTATTGTTCCTCTACTAAGGTAGAGCCAGAAGAAAATAACCTTCACCCGAAAGGCCTGTCCCTACCAATAGGAAAGGCCTGTCCCTACCAGTATGAGGGGAACTTTGGGCCAACAATAGACCAAACACCATCAGAAACATTCTTTTACCCCTGGTATTGAAATCTAGAGAAGAGAGGCTGTCTTCTGCCCCTGCTCCTTTCCCCATCCTTCATAATGAGACTGCCTGTGATTACCTGGCCTTGGAGCCAAAGTCAAAAATAACATTGTCTCAGCTTTCTTGCCACATCTGACGAAGGAGTTTTCTTGAGCGAGTAAAGCAAGACTCTTGGGGGCCCGCTTGACCACCACTACCTCTGCCAGTCCTGCCTTCTCTACCGGGGGCTACAGTACCTCAAGAGAAGTGAACAGACTCTCTGAGAAGGGAATGTATTTTCACAGTTTCGACAGGCTTTGTTGGTTCTCTCTTGTCAGGATTTTGCCATTTCTTTTTGCTTGAGACTGGTTGGCCTCTTGCGCGTAGCGTCGTTGTCCATGGTGATAACTGGGTGTGACTCGACTTCTTTCTCAGATGCCACCGCTTGGGGTCCACAGGTCTGAACTGTCATACCCCATTGGCAATGGCATTTTCCTTTCCCAGGCTTTACTCTGTCTACCAAAGCCAACATCAGCCGATAAGTATTAACTGACGTTCCATGGGGAGCCTGGCTCCGGTCACCTTTTATTTTTTGTCGCCACTCATTTTAATCTTCCTGTCTTCTCTCTACTGGCTCAAAACTTGGGTTCAAACATCTCTGCTTTCGTTTTACTGTCGATTCCCAAATCATAGCTGGCCTAAGTGTCATTTTACTTTCTACTTGCCTTCCCTTCCTCTCTCTTCCCAAGCACACATATGGCCTGAATTAGAATTAACTATCTCGGCCCCTGTCCCGTTAGCTTACTATACAGGCAGCCCTGTTGACCTGCATCTCAATGAGGTGTCTGAGTGAGGCTTTCGTGCGTGGCTGGCATCCAACCGCTCCCTGCTGGGCTTCTTTTCTTTCTGTCTGCCCCTTTCTCCTTCCTGATCTCCCTCCTCCAAACCTTGCTACCCTTTCTCTTCTTCCTCTTGAGCATGCCTGGGCATTACTGTATCCACTGGCACTGAGCAGGACTAACAGACTGTGTTCCGATCACATCCACATTCTCTTCCCTTCAGTCTTTGCTCCTTACACTTCCCCCAATCACAGACTCGTCATGCTTGAAACGGAAGGTCAGACATTAATCTAGGACCCGTCTCCTGAGAGAACTGCAACTCAACTATCTTGGACAGCCAGCAATCTCATTCTTAATTCTCCCCAACAAGAACAATCTCACAACGTGTCTGATAATCTTCCAAAGGATTATTCAAGTGACCTCCGAGTCCCTCTAAACTCTGAGGTTCTTTGATTGACACTCATCCAATGTTTAATTTTTTTCTACTCAGGAATTCATTTCCTAGGTGCAATCTCAACCCACTGCAACAATACACTTAATCTTTTTTTGTCTTAACGGAGGAGGAAAAATACTTCTTAGCCCTTCCCTTTCTGCTACATTCTTTTAATCCAAGGAACTCTGTATCAGTCATTGAGCTCGTGTCATTGTTCTGCACATGATTGTTCCTCTTCTGATAGCCTCAAATTTTCTGTTTAGGTCCCTCCTCACTTCCCCATCTGTCTGCGTCTGGTCTCCCGGGTCCTCCAGCGTTCCCTTCTAATGGCTCCTTATCCACTCTGTGATGTGATTCAGAATTGATTATCATCTAGGTTGAGAATGCTCTCTCTCTGCTGGACCTCATTCTCCATTCTCCCCATCCTCATTCCTTTTGCTAACCCTCCCTGGCCTCCTCTGTCAGACCCTGCCATCTGGAACAGTTTGACTGTATCTCTCCACCTCATTAACTTTCCATCCCTTTTCAAACCTCACCTGAAACATATCCTTTCTCCTTTGCCTCTACCGCTTAATTTCATCCTACCAAAACCAGCTTATCATTCCAGCCTATAACCTTTTAAAAATACCTTGCACTTAAAAGTTGTCTCAGAAAATAAGACTGATTGGATTGGGTTGGAGTTTGAGCTGTTGTCAGGGCATGGACATCTTTCTGTCATAAATACGGAGAGTTGAGAATTCTGCAACCAGATCTCGGGCATGTCTTGCTGTTCTCCCCCAAGTACTACTGATGGTGGGGACAGCGATGGAGTTCCTGCTGTGCTCCTAGTCCAGTGCTCTGGAGGGTTTACACTGAGTGACTTGGACCATGTTACTCCTAGTGGGTCTGAAGGTTTTCTTTTGTAAACTGGCTAGACTTCTCATAGCTACAGGTTTATTTCTCCCCTCCCCACCCCCCATCTCCTGCCTAGGACTTGCATACTAGAAATGCTTTATCTCCTTGCAGGAGGCACCTGTCCTACCGAGGGCCTATTTGGCTGTCCCTCACATAACCTCCTATGAACAAGAAGGAGTCCATACCCTTCTGATGTAACTGTGGCTTATCAGGAAGGAAAAGCTGGTTTGTTACTGGGAAAAGGAAGGCCAGTTTAGGATGGTCATTCTAATGTGTTAACTTGGGCATTTGGGGAAAATGGGCCCCAGTGTTTCATTTTTGCCACGTTTTCTAGAGTAGGAGAAGGGGATGGGGACTGTATACCTGTCCACCTAGAATATTAGAATCAACCAAGGCAGTGTATCTCTAATTCCTCAGCGTTCCACACAGTATTGGGGGAAATAGAATTGACTTGAAAGTGAGAAGATATGTGATCCTGTCCCAGCTTTTCTTTTTTTTACCTGTGTGACAGGGGGGAAAAAAAAGAAGAAGAACTGAACCTCCTCCTTGAATCTCAGTTTCCCCATCTATAAATTAAAAACCATGTTTATGCTCATGTTAGCAATAGCAAAATAGTTTAATTTTAATTTACTATTGCAGTTGATTTGCTCAAGCTTTTTATCTTAGTAAAGCCCACTTATTTTGGCAGAAAACATATTTTTAGTAATTTCCCACCATTCGAGAGAAGGCAATATATGGTATTCTGAAAACTTGTAGGGATATAGGGAGCAATCAATGTTTAGATCCTTCTCTCTCTTTTTCTTTCTTATATTAAGTCTCTTGGCACTATTTTGTACATATGCATGAGAGCTGTGCATTGAACTAAATATTAATAATCTATGCATTATGAATCTACGGAAGAAAATTTTCTGCACAGTTTCTTTTGTAATTACTTTATTAAAGTTCCAATACCACATATATTCGAAACAAAAGCAATGAACCAGATGTTTATTACAATTAGCTTCTTGGAGGTTGTTGCTTCACCTTTCAAAGGGGAAGAGACACTTTGACCTTGCCATTACAAAAGCAGTAAAAACAAAAATGGTCTCCTATTTCTCAGTCAGTGGTGACCACCTAAGTTCAGACGAAGCTTTGGAACAATTAGAAAGTGGCAAAAAGCTTCTTATTAATAATTCAAACTCAGTTATTAAAAAGCACAATAATTGAAATTTGTACCACCAAATTCTGTTTGATTTTCAAAACAAAACTGAATTTGTTTCAAGAAAAGTTCGAATCTAATGTCACGTCACTAACAGTACGTTGCCAGTGTTACATTGGAAACCTTGGAGAGGGGACAACTTGATTACAACTTATTCTGTGTGCTTTTTAATAAGACTTGAAGTTTTATTGTAGGTGCAATACATACTTTTGCCCTACATTTTCTTCTTAAAATTCTACCCATTTGTGCATGTGAGCACACAGTTGTAGGAAAATTTATTTCCTACAATAGTAATAGTCAATAGTATTCTGTTATGTGGATTTCCATAATTAGCATATGTCCCTAATTTGTTTTCAGACTTTCATTCTAATAAGTGGTGGTGTTGAGTATCTCCAAAGAATTTCTGTTGTGTTCTAAAGTGTCGCCTTAGTGTATTTTGACTTTCAAGTTTCGTGATAGATATTTCCTGAGAAATGTGTTTAGGATACATATCCATTTTGTCCAAGGCTTACAAAGGCGGCAGAAAGAAAAACAATGAGGGAAGGAGCATTGGATGCCATAATATCCAACAAACAAAGCAAGGACAGTATTTCAAAAAGGGGACAGAGAGCAGCCTTCAGTGAGAAAGAGAGGGAAAGAAACAGCCATTTGCTTTTGTAAGTGGGTCATTGCTGACCTCTGAGAGAACAGTTTCAGCAGAATAGTGATGTCCATAGGCAGATGATAAGGCTGTGAGCACAGAGTCCTCTTCTAAGGTGGACAGTAGAGGTGAGGCCAGCTGGGCAGTAGCCCCTGGGAGTGGAGGGTGGGGCCACAGGGAATGGAGAAGGGTATTATGGGATAGGAGAGATCTGAGCCTATTTTCTTTACTTCTCCAGGAAAGAGCCAGCAGAGAGATGAACTTCAAGATGCAAAGAAGAGAAGGGATGATTTCTGGGAGCCAGGCAAGGCAGGGCGAGAGAGAGAGAACAGAATGCAGATAGAGGATACAGATGGTTGCTAGCCTGGGCAAACAGAGGGACGTTCTGTCACAGAGATGGGAAAGCATAGGAAGAAGGATTTTTGAGGTGGGCATTAGGGAAATTAACCTCACCTGACTATCTTAGTAAATTAGAAGGAGATTCTAAAACCTCATATCCTTATGAGCTCCTCATCCAGGGGTTTCTACTTTTGTCTCTGCATTGGAATCACCCTGGGGAGCTTAAAAAAAAATAGTGACACCTGCGTCAGCCCCAGAGATTGTGATTTAATTGACTGGGGTGTGGTCTATGCTTTAGAATTTTACAAAAAGTCCCCGGTGATTGTATTGTGCAGATGAGTTTGGGAGCCAGGGACCTAACCATTTAGGTAGCTTCATAGAGATACCACGCTAGTCCTTTGGAATCAGACATGTTTTGGCCAGAGACAAGCCCAGGAATTTTATTCAACTGCTGGAGAAATTGAGCAGATTAGCCTTCCTGTGACTTTGAAGGCAGAGCCCGTCTGAAAGTGGAAATGGAGCCAAAAGAAAGAGACACCATGTCCCGGTGGCATTACTTGAGCCTCTGGTCAAGAACTACCTTAAGTGAGCTTGAGCTCCCCCCTAGACTTCTTCCGTTATATTAGCTAATAATTTTCCCCAACATCTAAACTAAGCTAGAGACAGGTTTTCTGTCAGTTGCAATCAAAAGAAACCTGATATGGATTATCACACGTTTGAGTATATACATTTTGGTAAGATTTTTTTTAATGTAGCTAAAATGATAATTGACTCAACTACTTTTGGACTCCTGGATCACTCATATTCTGCAGAACACCATCATAGTCTCAGCAAATCTTGGCCCCCCAGCTCTGCGTTGAGTAAGGAGCACCACCACCAACTTACGATTTTCACTTGGCCATTTTGTTTAGTGAACCACTGATCGAGTGAACCCACCGCTGCCCCCTTGGGAGTCCACATCATCATAAACTAGACGGAATGTCCAGATAGGGATGGAAAAGCAGTGTTTTGTTTCCATGTTGTTTTCCTGCCCTTACTATTCTAGGACCTGAGGGCCAGTTGACTCCTCCCGACCTCTCTCTCCCTGCTAAGCAAAAGGTGACTGTTTAACAAGAGCGGACTTTAAAAAGCAGGGTTGTAAACTGTGTTGCTTTGGCTATGTGGAGTGCACTGGTTTTCTGGGCGTGATCAGCTCTTCTCCCTGATCCCTCTTCCCTTTTGTTACCTTTCTCCTTCCAAGTTCGATGGACATGAACCTGCTTATGATAAAGGGTTTTATCCTCATTGGTATCTTGCAGGATGTCTTTTGCCCCGTCCCCCAGTTACAGGTAGCTGTCTGCTGAAGCCAGCTTGTACTGGCGTAAGAACCTACAGCCAAATTTTTAAGAGTTTTGTGGGCTGGTTGTGAAACACATCTATTATTAAACATTGTTTTATATTAACTTATAGTGAAATAAATTGTATTAAAAACAAATGTAATAAATACTGAAAATTCATCACTCTCCAATTATTACCTACGTGTTACTTCACTAGATTTTATTACTTGTCCTCTTAACGTATGGTGTAGCAGTGTGGCCAAAATATCATACGATGGTGTGCTGCCGCGCATCAACTTGAAACTGGCTGTGGTTTGAGTGTTTCCACAAGGGAAATTGACAAAGCCTGAACCCCAGAAAGCCAGGGGTTAAACACTTGCCAACGCACCATCGAATAGATACTTCTGGTCTCTCTGTTCATAAAACCTCTGTAGATGTTTTTCATTATGCTGTCTAAATGGGGATAGTGATTGATTATATGTCAATCTGTATGCAACCATCAGACTGTGAATTCTATGAGGTTAATATATATGCTTTACTTATCATTATATCACCAGCAAGTACCCACACTATTTGGCGCAGAGAAAACCATATTGAATGGATAGGGTTAGTTTCTAATGATCTCCTGGATTAATCAGTCTCCCATGTTTATTTGGACTTAGAATGTTTCAGACAACTCCTTTCATTTCACCAGAGCGCTTGACTTTTAAAGTATTTTTTCACATTTTCATAGTACATCAGGAAAGTAAGCCCCAGGACTATTCCAAGGAGGTGCAACATCCTCTCTCACCTGCTCATTTCCCAGTTTCCTTTTTAACTGGAGGGGTGTTCCATGCCCTCCTTCTTTTCCTCCTCCTCCCGAAGCCCTCTTAAAGCAGTCTAGGGGAAGATACTGGCAGGAGTCCAGGAATAGCACCCGGGAGCTGGAGGCTGAAGGACAAGACTGTTGTTAAATTCTGCGTGACAGAATTCTCAGTTGAATTCAATCTGGGGAATATCTAGGACCCCACAGAGTTTCTGATTGAATTGAGTCTTTCCCATTCTCTAAAGCTAGGTGACCTCATAAAGATCAAAAATGAATTTCATTTATTGCCTTTGTTTTCTAAATGGTTTGTTAGTGAATTTGGTTCATAAACTGAAGATTTAGTTATAAAGTCTCAGAATCAAGACAGTTTCCAAGAGTATGAATTGCTAATGATATTCTTATGTAGAGGATATTTGTTTTAAATGTAAGCCTCCCAAATGTTAAGTTCTGTATAAGAATTAGGGGCTCAAGGCACACTGACCAAAAAATGTTTCCCTCAGCTGCATCCCAAATGTCAGCATGAAAGTAAACAGTTCCAAAAATGGGAGGAATGATACCGAGAGACCGGAGATTTTCAGAAATTTCTGGAAGATGGAAAGTGGATAAACTAAAGCAGACATTGCCGTCCAGAGCAAATGTAAGAACAGTAGAAGGGGGAGGTCATGCTTCCTGGCAATGGAGCACAGACAGGCTCCAACCTTGTGTTGGTTTGGGACATTAGGAAGAAGAAGGGGGTTGGAAAATAAGGTGATTGTTTGAAGGATGGAGCAGCTGGGAAATTATAACATGATCGATGTAAATTCCTGAAATTAAAGAATATTTTCAGATTGAAAGGGCCCATTGAGCCCTAAGCAGCATGACTGGAAAAAGATCTAGACAAATTCTCGCGAAATTCTAGGACATTATGAAAAAGAAAAGATCCTAAGAGCTTGTCATGATAAATAAAAACAGACTTCCTATAAAAGAATAAGAATCAATTTGGTATCAGACTTTTTAAGACACTAGATCCTATCCCTTTTGCACTGCTGGTGGGAATGCAAGCTGGTGCAGCCACGCTGGAAAACAGTATGGAGGTTCCTCAAAAAATTAAAAATAGAACTACCCTATGACCCAGCAATTGCACTACTAGGTATTTATCCAAGGGATACAGGTATGCTGTTTCGAAGGGGCACATGCACCCCCATGTTTATAGCAGCATTATCAACAATAGCCAAAATATGGAAAGAGCCCAAATGTCCATCGATGGATGAATGGATAAAGAAGATGTGGTATGTATATACAATGGAGTATTACTGGACAATCAAAAAGAATGAAATCTTGCCATTTACAACTATGTGGATGGAACTGAAGGGTATGATGCAAGCGAAATGAGTCAGAGAAAGACAAATATCATATAACTTCACTCATATGAAGACTTTAAGACACAGAAGAGATGAACACAAGGGAAGGGAAGCAAAAATTAATATAAAAACAGGGAGGGGAACAAAACAGAAGAGACTCTTAAATATGGAGAACAAACAGAGGTTTACCGGAGGGGTTGTGGGAGGGGGGATGGGCTAAATAGGTAAGGGGCACTAAGGAATCTACCCCTGAAATCATTGTTGCACCATGGATGCAAATTTTAAAAAAAAGACAAAAAAAGACACTAGATCCTAGAAAAAAAGCATACTTCGATGCTTTCAAAGTTCTGCTTTTAAACCTTTGTGCCTTTAAATCAAAGGTGAGCATAAAATAAAGACATCTTTAGGCATATAATGATTCAGTTTATATCCAACATATACTTTTAGAAAAAAACTACCTGAGGATATACTTAAGCAAATTATATATATATTATATATATATATATATATATATATATATATATATATATATATATATCTTACACACACACACACACACACACACACACACACACACACGTGCCTGGGTGGCTCAGTCAGTTAAGCATCTGACTTCTGATTTCAGCTCAGGTCATGATCTCTCCATTCATGAGACTGGGCCCTGCATCAGGCTCTGTGCTGACATCGTGGAGCCTGCTTGGGATTCTCTCTTTCCCTCTCTCTCAGCCCCACCCCCACTAGCACTCTGTCTCTCTCAAAATAAATAACAACAACAAATTTTATATATATATACACACACACACACACACACACACACACACACACAATCTAGATGAGAGGAGAAGTGTGAAATTCAGCGAGCAATGGATGTAAGAGAGCAGTGAAAAGATATCCCAGAATGGTAGTTATGTAGTGGGAGAACAGTCGATCCAAATTAGAACATATGACCAGAGTCAGAAGAATATCTTCCAAAGAACATGGATGTCTTACAACAATTAATGAGTAAACTGGATATATTAATAATGAAGTAGAAATGTAAGTACTCTTTTGTCAACAAGAAAAAGAAAGGCAGTCAGAAACCTTAAGAAGTATTAAAGCTGGGCAAAAAAGTAAAAATTAAATATAAAGCAATATAAAATGTATCATGTTTTTGAACAGTTGTTCGAGAATGAACTTGACCTTTATTCTTGGAAAATTCTCAGGGTGCCTGGGTGGCTCAGTCGGTTAAGCATCTGACTTCAGCTCAGGTCATGATCTCATGGTTCTTGAGTTTGAGCCCCTCATACATAGGTCTCTGTGCTGACAGCCTGGAGCCTGTTTCAGATTCTGTGTGTCTCCCTCTCTGTCTCTCTCTCTCTCTCTCTCTCTCTCTCTCTCTCTCGCTGTCCCTCCCCAACTCATGCTCTGTGTCTTTCTCTCAAAAAAAAAATTATATTTGGAAAATTCTCCATGGAGTAGCACAGATCTAGTGACATAGAATTGCCTCTCCTGCTTTAGGAATTCTATCACATTATTTTATTTTGCAATGAATAATATTTATATAATCATAATTTTGTAGTTGTCATTTATTGGATTTTTCATTTTTATAGTCTATCTGTACAGAGAAAGCATAAAACTAAATTATAATTAGAGAAGAGAATGCACATGTTATAAACTTTTATAATATAAATATAACTACATACCTGATAAGCTTGGAGGCTTTATGGAGGAAAGTATAGGGCTACTAATGTCCTCAATTTTTGTGTAATATATTTTAAGGTACTATATGAAGTTGACACATTAGAAGAAAACACCACAGTTAAAAAGACTGATACTATCAAATGTTGGCCTGGATACTGAAACTTTTATACGCTCTCATGGAAGTATTATTTGGAACTACTACTTTTGGAAAACTGTTACTGATACGCAACATATACATATCATATGACTCAGCTTTATAGCCAACAAAAATGCATAGTACATGACCCAAAAGATTTGTACAAGAATGGTCGTTGCAACACTATTCTTACTAACATGAGACTGGAAACAACACAAGTATCCCTTAACAAGTGAATGGATATAAATACGTAATGGCATTTAATGGCATACTGTGTGGAATAAAAAGAACATGCAATAAAATAGATGAATATCACAAACATAACGTTGAATGAAAGGAGCTAAATATAAAAAAGTATACCATTGATTGGTTAAAAAGTTCAAAAACGTTCATCAAGTGGAGACAGGCAGATTTATGGGATGCTGGCACTGGTCTATTTTTCTGAGCTGTGGTTCCACGAGTGTATTTATTTTGTGAAAACTCATCTAGCTATTCCTTTTGATTGGTGCACTTTCTGTGTACGCACATATTCCCATAAAAAGCTTATCTAAAAAACTAAAGTGTTAAGTACATTATTTACATTTCATAAGCATGACTTATCAAAGAACTAATGATAACTACCAAAACAGAGAGGAGGAGAAAGAAAAGTGAAGACTGACGGGCGCCTGGGTGGCTCAGTCGGTTGAGCGTCCGACTTCGGCTCAGGTCATGATCTCACGGTCCGTGGGTTCGAGCCCCGCGTCGGGCTCTGTGCTGACAGCTCAGAGCTTGGAGCCGGTTTCCGATTCTGTGTCTCCCTCTCTCTCTGACCCTTCCCCGTTCATGCTCTATCTCTCTCTGTCTCAAAAATAAATAAATGTTAAAAAAAAAAACTTTAAAAAAAAAAAGTGAAGACTAAGTGAAACAAATGTCCCTCTTTCATAGACGACATTGACCAATACTGCTCAAAATTGACAAGAGAAGAAATGATAACATTTATTTTGGCATTTTCCGAAATTTGAAGACTGAAACCGTAAAAAAAAAAAGAAATGTTCCCTATTGAGGCATAGGAATGAGAATGAGAAATAAGGAAGGAAGCTTTTACTTTTCATCTTTTACTTTTCTTCACCATTAACATTAAAAAGAGGAAGACAAAACAAAACTAATATTAACATTGTTAATAATAACACTGCCATTTATTTCATGCTTACCATTACTGAAATACTGAAGCAGATGTTCCACTTAACTTATTTCAATTACATTTTCACACTTGATGTTCTTCACCACATTTATTAGGGTGAATTTATTAACCCAGTTATAATGATACAGGCTAAACATCAAAATACCCAATTATAATACAAAAGACATAAAACATTCAGAAAGAAAAATGTTCAGCTACTGAAAATATGTTTGTTATATTAAGGCACATTTGCATTTGAGCTCCCTAGCAGTCAAGGAGAAAAAATAAGTTTATTGTGTTTATAAATCTCACTTCCCATTAAAAACTTTTGAGAGATAATCAGTACTTGGCAACAAATTCTAGCAAAAATGTACATTATAAATGTTTATTTAACATATATTAGATACTGGGGCATCTGGATGGCTCAGTCGGTTAAGCGTCCCACTCTTGGTTTTGGGTCAAGTCATGATCTCACAGTTCGTGAGTTCAAGGTCTGAATCAGGCTCCGTGCTGTCAGTATGGAGACTACTTCGGATTCTCTCTCTCTCTCTCTCTCTCTCTCTCTCTCTCTCTCTCTCCCTCTCCCTCTCCCTCTCCCTCTCCCTCTCCCTCTCTGTCTGGCCCTCCCCTGCTTGTACTCTCTCTCTCAAAATAAATAAGTAAACTTAAAAAATTTTTAAATATATACTAGATACTATAATTATGTTATGGCAAAAAGAGAGGAGTTACTTTAAAAACTCATTCCTTTACTGACTCACTGTAAAACCCAAAGTCCTGATATGACATAATAATACAGGGAAATAATTTCTTCAGGAAATGTGGGTAGTAGAATCTGGACATATTGATTCGGGGAGCATTTCCCAACCTTTATTATTCAGAAAATTAATTATGCTACATATTAATAGTTATTCCATCAAAAATAGGTTCAAGAAATGGAAAATGCAACAAACTGTAACCTCCCTTTTGTAGATCCAAAACTATATTAGCATATTAAAGACCCTTAGAAGTCCAGTAAGAAATAAAGCTAATTAATTTGGTTTAACCCAGTATTTTCCCAATTTATTTGATAATGGGGCCTTTTTTCATTTAATACTAACACTGCAGAAACCACAGTTTGGAAAACATTAGTTTAACTCAATACGGATTGGAACATAGTCAACATAGAAGCACCAGTCATTAGTAAGTCCCTAGACAGTAGCTTCCAAAACTCGTTGTTTCAAATATAGGCTTGGCAAGTACTGAAAGGTGAATTCTCCGAGAATTGCTTCAAGTGCCAGTATTCTCTGGTATTGTTTATAAAATTAGAGTCCTATGGTTTAGAGTTTAGAAATGCAGAAAGCATAGTTTGTGTCCTATTACAAAAAGTTAGGAGTCTGACAAATTCTGTCCTAGACATACGCCTCCCACTTTCACACAAAAATAACTACAGGGGTGTCTACAGCTAGATTAAATTCCCTCCCCCACCCCAGAACCTGTCATTTCAAATAAGTTCTGTGTAACCTCTAAATTCTGCGCCACGAAGCACAAAAAAAGATGATTTGAATTCCTAACATTTAAAAAGCCGCTGTTACGAACTGACCAACCTAGACTCTCATACGCTGTCTAGTTTTCAATACAAGTACTTCCTGAGGAGCCTGGAGAGTTGGGTCCTCTGCAACGTAGGCACCCCTTCCCTGGGTAGCTGAATGAGTAAATTTTGTGTTTGCGGGATGGGGAGAGGTTCAGTTTTTCATTTGTATATTAGAGAATATCTGCCAAGAATACACACGTGATCATAAGGATATATTGTGTGGAATTCTTTATCGCAATAATTAATCAATACATCCTGATAATAAAACAGTGGCATACAGTCATCTTTCAATTTGTTAGAACCTATGGGCATAATTCCAGTTGAGCACAAAACATTATCAAGTTATCTTGATAAAGGTTAACACGAAAGGGGATGCTGCACCAGTTAGAATTAGAACTTGATCTGTCAAACAAGCATTCTTATCCACACTGATTCTGACAGTAGGATTATGGCATACCCTTTGAAAACGCGTTAATAGCCTGGGCTTTAATCCAAGACTGTACAGCTTGACTTACAGATAGTTCCTGTTTATAGAATCAAAGGCAAAAAAGATCAATGAACATGACAAAAAGTCTTCCCTCGTCTTAGCGTGATAAAGCGAGGGTAGAACAGTAATTAACAGTGGAAACCTGGTTCCTTAATGTAAGAGAGTAGATTGAGGGACCCCGACTTAGTTTTTTTTTCTTTTTTTTTTTTTAATAAAGAAAATGAGTCATAGTTTTGCACTTTGGATGAAATGTAACATGGTGTCCCCACTTTGAAAGGGGAGCCCACCGCGAAGGAATGATGCCAAAGAAAGTCATTACAGAAAGGGGCCTGGCAGAAAAGCTGCAGCCACATGGGACAGAAAGTTAGTAATTCTCGGAGGGAAGGGTATTCTCCTGAGATTTTTTAGAATATTTAGGTAAGAGATAACAAATTTTTAAAGGGTTTTTGGGGTTTTTGTTTGTTGGTTTGGTTTTCAGTAGGCCATAAGATGTGGGAAAAGCATCATGAAGTAATTGACCTAGTCATCTAAAGAGACGTGTGCGTCTGCTCTTCCTCCTGGAGACCTCTGCTCAGGTTACGGGGCCCAAGAATCGTGTCAGCCAGAGGTTGCTTGCAGCAATTTATTAGAACCCTTCCCCTTCCCCAAAGGAATACGTTACTCTGAAAAGATTTGAAGTTAAAGTGGTTTATGTGTGATTTCCTCCATACCTTGTTTAACTTGTATAGACTTTTGGCGGGAGAGTAGATGGGGAAATGGGGAGGGAACCTAGAAAGGAAGAGGGAGAGGAAGAAAGTGGGACTCCTGGCTCCAGCAAACAGTGAAATGGAAAAGAACATCAAGATTAGTAGGGGCACCTGGGTGGCTCAGTCGGTTAAGCGTCCGACTTCAGCTCAGGTCACGATCTCGCGCTCCGTGAGTTCGAGCCCAGCGTCGGGCTCTGGACTGATGGCTCAGAGCCTGGAGCCTGCTTCCGATTCTGTGTCTCCCTCTCTCTCTCTGCCCCTCCCCCGTTCATGCTCTGTCTCTCTCTGTCCCAAAAAAATAAATAAACGTTAAAAAAAAAAAAGATTAGTAGATACTAGTTAGCCCTAGTTGGAGGGAAAACCTCTGCAGAAGGACATTTTGAGTAGAATAAATCCAGATCTTTTCCAGCCTGGTGCCTAATTTGAAACACAGAGCAATGAACATGTTTTGGGTGATTGTTTTCTTAAATCTCCCAAGGGGGATATGCAATTAATGTCATTCTACATGCAGAAGAGTGTGACTTAGAATATTAGGTCTTGGGGCGCCTGGGTGGCTTGGTGGGTTAAGCGTCCGACTTTGGCTCAGGTCATGATCTCGCGGTCCATGAGTTCGAGCCCCGCATCAGGCTCTGTGCTGACAGCTCAGAGCCTGGAGCCTGTTTCCGATTCTGTGTCTCCCTCTGTCTCTGCCCCTCCCCTGTTCATGCTCTGTCTCAAAAATAAATAAACGTTAAAAAAATTTTTTTTTAATTAAAAAAAAAAAGAATATTAGGTCTTAAATCTCTTACTGAACCCAGAGTGAGAAAGGTACATTGCAACTTATGGGAAGGAAAAGATCCTTGCTTTATCTAAATCTTATTTGGCTGAAATTCCACCGTTCAACTGACAGGTGTGGCGACATCTTAGAAGAGTTATATGATATGCTAAAGATTGATTTTGGGTTGAATTTTATTTAAGTTATCTCAAGGGCAGAGACGGAAAGAAAAAGAGCTTGGTAGTTATAGACATAAGATGCTGGCCATTGTAAAGGCTTGAGTTGGTACTTGAGTAATGCTTAATGTAAATCCAAATGGGAACTCAGAAAGACAGTAGTTTGGGAGGAAGAAAATATATAGATGATCTCATCTTTTTTATTTTTTTATTTTTTTATTTTTAGAGGTGGGGACAGGTGAGGGAGAGGGAGAGAGAGAGAATCCCATGCAGTCTCCACACCCAGCACAGAGCCTGATGCAGGGCTCAATCTCATGACCGTGAGATTATGACCTGAGCCACAATCAAGAGTTGGACACTTAACTGATTGAGCCACGCAGGTGCCCCTATGATCTCACCTTTTCTATAACTTTAGTGAAATTTTAGACAAAACTGTGTGTAAAATATATGTTATGTAGTATCTGCTATTGAAATAAAGTTTGTCTGAGGTTCTGATGAAGATGATGATGAATTTATTCTAGACTGGGCTGTCCCTAAGTCAGTTGTAGACAGTATTAGATACGGTTTGTTTTGGTTTCTTTCCCACCTCTCCTATTTTTTCCAGAGGCTGACCAGGGTTTCATTTTCACAAGACCTTGCTCTCAGAGCTAGTGGGGTTTTCCTTGTGATGGTGGTGGTTGTTTTTGAGAGAAGTAGTTTCTGCTTTGAGAAATCAGTTCCTAGGGACTTTAATTGTTTCACTGTTCCAGGACTTGACCTTTTACACTGGGAATTTCAAATGAGTAAAATCTCCTCAAGATTCATATCTCCAGAGGCAGATCTTTAAACTCTGGCCAGCTGATACTGGGTACAGGAAGTTCAAATCAGCTACATAGTTTGCTTCCTACTCTTAAGGGCAATTCAGCTTTCAGATTACCATATAGAGGCCACTTTTTCCCCAAATATTACTCAATTTCTGTAAGTCATGAATTTTTCATCACAGCTATAAACTTGAACATATTTCGGGGCGCCTGGGTGGCGCAGTCGGTTAAGCGTCCGACTTCAGCCAGGTCACGATCTCGCGGTCCGTAAGTTCGAGCCCCGCATCAGGCTCTGGGCTGATGGCTCGGAGCCTGGAGCCTGTTTCCGATTCTGTGTCTCCCTCTCTCTCTGCCCCTCCCCCGTTCATGCTCTGTCTCTCTCTGTCCCAAAAATAAATAAAAACGTTGAAAAAAATTTTTAAAAAATTAAAAAAAAAAAACTTGAACATATTTCTATGTTTCTACAGATCTGCATATTAAAGTTTTATTTTCCTAAAAGTTATAGCATCCATTTCAACTTCAATATTTATGTATGTTCAGAGTATAACTAGTGAGTTATGTAGAGAGATCAGATGAGGTACATATGTATAATCTATAATATATACATATATGTATATGCATATAATACATATATAGTACATATAATACATATGTATATAGTTTATGCATATTGATGGATACACATACATACACACAAAACATGTACACACAAATATATTGGACACTCTGAAAAAATACATTTACTTTCTCTGTACCTAAACAGCCATTACTATAAAGGGCATGGCCCCTATCTTACTCCTCTCAGTATCCCCAGCACCTAGCCAAATGCCTAGAAGATATCAAGCATTCAATAAATGTAAATATATAAATAAATAAAATTGAATTCATAATAAATTAATAACAGCTCTATTCACACATCTTCCCGAAAACAGAAATGTGTTAGAACGTGTTACTATATGAAATAGTGGGCTGAAAATGGCTTGAGAAATGTATGTGAATGAGCTTTGTAAAATTTTATATAAATATTGTATAGTGTTAATGTTCCTATAAAATATAAACATCTGAAGGGTTATAATTGTATTTTTTACTAATAGACCCTGGGTTAATAATCAGCAGTTGGTGCTAGTTGTTAGCAAGGAGTAAGTTCTAGATTTAAAATACCAGTGAGGGCGCCTGGGTGGCTCAGTCGGTTGAGCATCCAACTTTGGCTCAGGTCATGATCTCGCGGTTTGTGAGTTCGAGCCCCATGTTCGGGCTCTGTGCTGACAGCTCGAGCCTGGAGCCTGCTACTGAATCTGCGTCTCTCTCTCTTTCAGCTCCACCCCCCTCCCCCCCCCATTCACACTCTCTCCTTCCCTCTCTCAAAAATAAATAGACATTAAAACAAATTTTTTTTTAATCAATGAGAAAAAGCCTGGATAGCTCAGTCGGTAGACCATCAGACTTTTAAAATATCAATAAGGATAATTCATAGATTTAATTATTTTTCTTTCTTGCCTCAGACAGCATTAAATGTTTATCTGTGACTGAGGAAGAATTTGATAAATATTCTAAGACTAAGATGTTGCCATTATTTTGAATATGTAGGCACGTCATTATAAGAGGTGGTGCGGTATGTTATGGTATTGATCTCATTTTAGGGTATGAATGCTAGAGATCATTTTAGTAGAATTAAGGGTTGAAGACATATGAGGATAATTCTAATGAGGACACAGTATCGACTCCTTAGCCTCAAAGACTGCCAACAGTTCACCAGGGCTGAGGCTACTGAATCCTATGCAGCTTAGGCACCAGCATGGCAATCATAAAAAAACATCAGATAATTTATTCCCTCCCCACCTCTCCCCATCCCCCCCCCCTCTGGAGCAGCATGAACATTGATTTAACTTTTACAGCAAACAGAATCGTTTTAGTAGAAAAACAATCCTTTGTTTATTTTATGTGTAGAACCTGTGTGTTAACTTGAGATATATTTGGGGAGTTTATACTAGGGAAGACCATTTTTCTGGGCTAAAAGCAAGGTAGAGCTTTGTTTTCTTTTCCACTAGAGAGATTTTACAGGAGAATTGCATGGCAACAATTCACCAAGAGTTAACAGTTATTGAGCCTCTAGTGAGTACATGGAACAAAGCTGGGTCCTTCAAGGAATATATCTTTTAAATATCCATGTTTAGAGCACATACTGGATACACTGTCAGAATGAATAACCATTTGAAAAGAGAAATAATTGCTTTCTTAGATTGAATTCAGTGTACATATATAGTTTATATCAAATTAGAATCTATAGAGACTGGTACATGTGTTCTTTTTTAGTAGCTTATAAAATGAAAATAGTACATTAATATTCACATCCTCAGGGATTGTGTGACACTGTATTACACACATGGGGAACTGTAGCTTTTAAAATGTTTTGTTTTGAAGGACATAAAGCAAAGTTGTTTTTAAAATGTTGGGGTGCCTGGGTGACTCAGTCGGTTAAGCGTCTGACTCTTGATTTTGGCCCAGGTCATGATCTGATGGTTCGTGGGTTCAAGTTCCCCATCTGGCTCTGTGCTGACAGTGCAGAGCCTACTTGGGATTCTCTCTCTCCCTCTCCTTCTCTGTCCCACCTCTCTCTCTCTCTCTCCCTCCCTCCCTCGAAATAAATAAAATTTTTAAAAAGTAATGTACAATGGCAGCTTCATTCGTTCATTCACAAGTATTTATTGAGCATCTGCTAAATGTGAGATAAAGTTCTGGTTGGTGGGAGTTTGCACAGCAGTGAACATCACAAGTGTTGTCCTTGCATCAGTGGAGCTTAACTTCTCATGGTAGAGTCAGACAATAAACAAATGCACAAATAAATGCATACTCTTAGTGTTATGCAGAAAGTTAGAGGAGGATGTGGGGTTAGAGAGTGAAGGAAAAGGCCCTATTTGAGGTAGGATTGTCAGGGATGGCCTGTCTGATGACATTATATTTGAAAGCCAAGAACTGAAAGCCATGCAAATATCTATCCAGGGGAAGAGTGTTCTACATAGAGGGAACAGCAAATGCAAAAGCCCCTAAGTTGGAATGACCTTGGTGTATATGTCTCATCAAGGGAACAATATTGTTAGAGCACAGTAAACAAAGCACAGAGTTCAGGAGCTCTTTTTTAAATGAGGGATTTTAAGTTAATTGTTTATCATATGCATATGTAGTCACACTTCCAAAATACTCCACAGAGGCATAGATTACAAGAATACAAGACTACACGTTTATTTAGTACCATACTTACTGGGCATTTCTTCACATATACAAGGACCATTTCTTTTTTCGTACTTTTTTCTTTTTTTTTTTTTGAGAGAGAGAAAGAGGGAGAGAGACAGAGAAAGAGCACAAGTGGGGAGGGGCAGAGAGAGGGAGAGAGAGAATCCCAAGCAGGCTCCATGCTGCCAGTGCAGAGCCTGATACGGGGCTCGAACTCACAAACTGTGAAATCATGACTTGAACCAAAACCAAGAGTTGGAGGCTTAACCAACTGAGCCACCCAAATGCCCCTATAAGGGCCATTTCTAGCTGCAAAGAGAGCCTTCATCCAGATCCACTGTCAACATAGAGTTTATTTTCAGGAGAGGGAGTGCGGTGGGATAGGGGCAGACAGAGAGGGGGACGAAGATCCAAGTGGGCTCCAGGCTGACAGCAGCAAGCCCAATGTGAGGCTTGGATCTCACAAATCGTGAGATCGTGGCCTGAGCCGAAGTCGGATGCTCAACCGACCAAGCCACCCAGGCACCCTGGCTGCATTAAGTTCTCAAAGAAATTTGCTAATTGATAGTATCAACAATTCATGTGCATTGTTTCCATTGTTCTTCTTAATATCTTTTGTATCTACCTTTCGGGGGGGGGGGTTCTGTATTAATATGCCAATCAAAAATTCTTCATCATATATATTAACTATTGAAATAATTATGTACCATTCATTTCATCAGTAAGTACCTTTTAAAATCAAGAATTTGCCATCCTAGGAGTTTAGTGGGAAGGAATCCCCTTACTAGGGTGAGAGAAGACGGAAAACTATTCACTTATAAAATTGAAGATATCATTTGTTTCTGTAAGAACCAAAATTTAAGTTGAATCCCAAAAACAAATGCCTTTTTAAAAATATTTAAGAGTAAACCTTATAATCACCTAAAACAGAGTTCCTCCTGGTTTCTCAATGACGTGGCTATCTGCTGTTTTATCCAAGTATGAAGATTTTATTAGTTTATTTTGAAATGTTTATTGACTTTTGAGAGAGAATGAGAGGGGTGGGGACAGAGAGAGAGGGAGACAGAGGATCTGAAGCAGGTTCTATACTGACAGCAGAGAGCCCGAAACAGGGCTAAAACTCTCGAACCCTGAGATCATGACCCGAAGTCAGGCACTTACCTGACTGAGCCACCCAGGTGCCCCAAGATTTTACTAATTTTCATGGCAGTTTGGCACATGTGAAATACAGCGAGATATCTTTAAAATGCAGTGAAAGAAACTGTTATAGCTGGAAATAAACCCATATAAATGTGGGATGAGGGATGTACAGCTCTCCTCCACTTCTAAGCTTGGAAAAAAATTACTTTCTACTCAAAGACCATTTTTCCTTAATAAGAATAACCATCTATTGATGTAAAGGGACCTGAAAGGACTTAATTCATTTGAGCAGAAGATTGGAGTAAAGCTCAAATAAAGTATCATTTTCAGCCACAAGGACTCCCCACTTAGCACCTTATGCCTCCTGGTCCCCACCACCTTTTCTAATGCTGTACTCTGTCCAGCTTTGAGGATTGGGTACCAAGGTGACTCCCAAGGACAGAAGTGTTCTGCTTCTCTGGGAGTCCTCCTGAAGTCCGAGAGTAACTTTTCCTGGGGTTCACACCCTATGCTGCCTTTGACCGAGAAATTGTTATTAGAGAGTCGTCTCACATCATTAAAGATGGCAATGTGATGAGGGGAGTCTGCCATAGCTAGCGTTAAAATGAACCACTCCCATGTTTTCTTATTTAAATCAAAATCATACAAATTTCAATTTTTAGAATTAATATATGTGCTGGTAACAAGCTCTGTTAGAGTCATGACTGCTCCTGTTGGGCAGTCTAACAGAGAAAATGGAAATTAAGAGGGTTTCCTGGAACCCTCTTTTAATTTTTTAATGGAAATTAAGAGGGTGGACTGACTTCCATTCAGGTCCTGATCTCATGGTTTGTGAGTTGTAGGAGCCCCACGTCAGGCTCTCTGCTGTCAGTGCAGAGCCTGTTTCAGATCCTCTGTCTCTCTGCTCCTCCCCTGCTTGTGCTCTTTGTCTCAAAAATAAACACAACATCAGAAGAAGAAGAAGAAGAAGAAGAAGAGGAGGAGGAGGAGGAGGGGGAAGGAGAAGGTTTCCAGGTTATTAGGGAGGATTTTCTATTGGGATGAACACTGTGTGAAAATAAATACTGAAAAGCTGAAGCTCCTTTCTTTATAGTTCACGTAAAAAATATTATATTCTAAAAGTATCTGAGGAGGGAGGGTTGGATTGCTCACCAAAATGTCAATAGAATCGACGTATTTAATATTTATGTAAGAAATAAATACGTGCCGTTCCCTGTGACCTAGACTGCCTGACCAGGAGACGCTGTTTGTGTGCACCATTGTGTGTTGAACATCTAAGGATATATAGTCTTCACTTTTGCAAAGAAATGTATTCTCTCCAACTTTGTGTGAAGCACTGGGCCCTGTCAGTCCCTCTCTGTTTTTCCCCCTCTTTCTCAGAGGCTAGGATACACTGAAATATTTCCTACCGTATGAAAAACAACCGTGCAAGCAATAATCCGTCGTAACTGACAATTGGCCCGGGGGTCAGAACTGCAGGGGGAGGTGTTTGGTATCATGCTGGAAACATACGGCCCATTTAAAGGTTACTGCAGCCACTCACCTCGATTGTTGCCAGGAAGAAGTACAAGCCAGGCATTGTACAAGCCAGGTACTTAGATGTTGCAATAAAAGCAAGGTATCTGTTTTGTGTTTTTTTTTTTAATCGGGAAATCTCACAATCTAAAAATGTTGGTTCTATGAAAAAAAAAAAATACCGTGCTGGTTAATAAAGTTCACTTATAGTTTAAATTCACCTGCGGTTTCCTTTTTGCAAGCCGTGCATTGCAGACTTTACAGCAAGAAAAGGGCAGGGGGGAAGAAAGCTCCATTCATTCATTTAGCCAACATTCATGGAGTATCGCATCATGATTCGTGCTATGGGACTTCCAAAGATAAGTGACACAGGGTCATTGCACTCAAGACCTCAGGGTCTAGGGGATGCCTTGTCCTTCCTGGAAAATAAAGCTGTGCTCACAGTTCAGCTATTCTCTGTATGTTTATAGGCTTCAAATCAGCACCTTAGTTTTAATCTCTCGCCTGACCTTCAGTAGATCTAACCTCCTTCAAATATGATATATCAATAAACTAGGTCTACCTGTATCCACATCAGTACGTGTTCAAAGCATAATAGTGAGAGAAAAGAAGAAATAAAAAGATGGCAAGAAATATGCCGAAGGATTTTATGTGAATTGGTAAGGCATGGAAAACAGTAGTATATATTATAGGAGCATCCAATTAAAGGAAAAGTATAAAAACCTCCACAGCTGAAGGATAACAACACCCAGTTGATGATAGTGGTTGCCTCTGGGGGAAGAAAGAGGGAAATGAGATAGAGATGTTGGTCTGGAGTTGCATCTGGAACACTTTATTTCTTTAAAAATATCTGATGCAATTTTGCTAAAATGTAAACATTTGTTAAATCTTGATGATGGGTAGTAAGGCATCCCACGTTTTCTTCATCTTCCTGCTTATAGTAAAATAAAATGAGAATGCTTAAAAATAAAATAAGAATGTGAAATACCAACATCACTAAATTAGATTTTTTTTTTCTTCATTCCCGAGGGAATGCCTTTTCTCATTTTCACCATTGCTTTAGTGGCGCCAGCCTCCCAGACTTGAGATATTTAAATTTTCCCTCTTGTTTATCCCCAGTGGCTAACCCAATCTGTTACTTAGGGAATCTACCTTAAACCATCTCTTTCCATTCTTCTTGAATCATTATGGCACAAACATCATTCTGTAACATCTTAACTACCTCAACACCTCCTGAAATGTCTGGCGACTACCCCATTCCCTCTCTATTCCTTCCTGCACAATGCCGCTACCTCTTTCATCACATCTTCGCCTGCTCCCGTTGTTCACAAGTCACATTAACTTCTCTTCCTGGCCCTAGGGCGTCACCATAGTTTGGCCCCATCTCAATATATAAAGCATGTCTCCCTTTCCCACAATTTGCAACCTCTCTCATCAACCCTCCAATAATTCCTAGAAAGCAAGGACCATTCCACATTGAATCACTTCCATGATTTCGCCTATGTGGTTCTTCCTCACGAAATGCCCCTTCCCTTTCTACTTTCCCAGAATGTCTTCCCACAAGTCCAATTCAAATTCCACCTCTTCTGTAGGATTCGACCTATGTCTTTGTCCTTATCGTATTTTTGCCATGGATTGTTTTCACTGTGGTATGATATTACGCTTCTTGTTTGCAAGTTCAGCTTAGGTGCAAGTTTTCCTTTGCTTATTGTTGTTTTGCTTGTTTTGCTTGTTGATTTTTTCCCCCTTTCCTCAAGGTCGCCTCTCCTTGTCCCAACTTCTTGTAGTGGTCTTTTTTTTGTCCTCCTGGGTTCAACCATTGAGAAGCTGGTTTTTATGGGACTGCTAGGGATTGTTTTCCTGTGTTTGAGAGAGTTTAAATCTAGAGCTGAGGTTTGGTAGCTATGCTCCTTCCCTCCTCCCCAGCCAACTAGTGATCAGAGTCCTGGGCAGTGGTCGAAGCATTTTCAGCCTCTGCTCACTGGCAGGGATGCCTGCCCCAGCTCGCTGTCGCAGGTGATGATCCCACATCCATAGGCATCCTGCATCCATGGACTTTTAGTCTCCATTCTCTCTGATTCTGTGTGCACAGTCTGGGTCCACTCCTGAACTCAGTGGGCCACCCCTGTATCTACCCAGTGGTGTACATTTCAGTTCAAAGTTTCATTCAAAGAGATACTTGTCTAACTGTGGCTGTGCTCCCTTAGCTTTGCTTTAAATTTTCATTACTATGTGTTCGGTATGAGCAGGAGAAACAATCCTCTTGGAAAGGGCTTACGATAAATCTGCCACATTCTTTTTTTTAATATTTATTTTTTATTTATTTTGAGAGTGAGAGAGAGAGAGAAGGAGGGAGAAAACAAACAGGGTAGGAGCAGAGAGAGAGGAAGAGAGAATCCCATGCTGTCAGCATGGAGCCCAATGTGAGACTCAGCTTCACAAACCGTGAGTTCATGACCTGAGCCAAAATCAGGAGTCGGTCACTTAACCCACTGAACTGCACAGGTGCCCCAAATCTGCCACATTCTTATAGCAAATAGTTTCTTCCTTTAGGTCAAGCATGGGTCAATAACTTCCTGGGTTCGATATACTCTCCGTGACATAAATGCTGACATGCCAAGGTGTGGAAGGAACTGCAGAAAAGGTTATACCGGGGATAAAGCTTCTACTACATCAGATTAATAAATGGAGGAACTGCTAATCCAGAGCTGATAGATTGTTCACTGATTCTGTTTCCCGAATTAGTATCCACTCTAGGTGATACTTTTAGGAGATAGGCGGGCCAGTACAAAATTGTTAAATCCTCTGTGAAAACATTAGCTGTTCAGCTTATAGGGGTACCTAAAGTTTGTAAAGTTTAGTAGCTTGCTGTTTGGCCACACAGATGCTTGGAAAATTATAATAGGGTAGTGGTTGGATTCATTATGTTAATACTTTGGGGAAGGAGATTTGTGGGGCTTTTAATTCCCTTTTCAATTGGGAAACTCTGTGAAAATTATATGTGCAAACAGAACCTGTGATCTAGAGTCACTGTCAAGGAATCCAGGGACCCAGCTCATTCCAAGAGCAGCAAAGCCATCACACAGGTACTAACAGGTACTAGCTACAACTCATTGGGCACAATATAATTGTGAGCACAAAAAATTATCCAAGAACAACCAAATGAAAACACGCCAGGTTTTGTTTTTTTTTTTTAAATACTCTTCTTTGCCTCTGGAATCTTTCAAGTAAAGCAACTGGCATTTCTACTTCACAGATCAAACAAACTAGAGACGAAAAGCGTGTGGCCTGTTTTATAACCCTCATCTACGCCTTTCTCCCATGTGTGAGGCAGACCTAGGCCCTAAAGAAAGTTCCAGGTAAGAGCCTCTGAAGTGGAAATCTCTCACCAGATTCTAAGAGGAAAGGCTAGACGCCTCATTAGTCACATCAGGCCACACAGGGCAGAAGCCCGTGGGGAGAGAGGGACACATCAGCTTGCCGGCGACATACTTTGCCCAGCACCCTGTGGCCAGTGCTCCTCGTGTAGACCCTGCTTATTGACACCCCAGCACCCATCGCCCAGTGCCACCTGCAGACTCTCAAACTCACGTTTCTCTCTACCACACATTAGAATCTCCGTGCAGTCAAAGGCATCCCCGACATTTCCTCGTTTTTCTCTATAGGGCTTGCGTCTAGGAGTAGTGGAATAACAATTTGTTTCACCTCCTTTGATTTTGTGTTAAGAAATGGCTTCCATTTTTCCCGAAAGGTGGAACGCTTCTCTTCTCTTCACTGGAAACATACGACCCAGAACCTCCCCTTCCTAATTTCCAGGTGCCACCGCCACGGCTGAGAAAACCCTTAAAATACGGAGTGCGGTATAGGGCTCCCTTCCTGATTCTAGTATTTTTTTCCTGAATAACAACAATGTATTCAGAGGCGATGGATGATATTATTTAGCTCAGAAAGCATGAGTGAAAACTCCCCTTTGCTCCTCCTTACAGTTACGTCCATAGAGATTTCCAGCAAGGGAAGGAATTTTTTTCTCATTACCCAATATAGTAACATTTCACTTAATGTGTTGCCGGTGTGCCGGTGAACGGTTACAGGCCTACAGACACAATCCTAATGTGGTTGTTTGCTCTTTTCCCCCAATCAGTCATGGTGTATTAAAGTGAATAAAATCTTTTAAAGTCTTTTTGGCAGCTATTTTTGCAGAGGCTCTCACATCCACATTAAGAGAACAATAATCGTGAGTATTCTGATTTGGAAGTAAAGAGAAATTGAAAACGGGTTTTTTTTGGGGGGGGGCGGTTGCAAACCACTAAATGACAGAGGGAGAAAAGCAATCCCTAGAGCGGAACGTAATAAACTCTTAAAGCCTAAGACTTAGGAAATAATTTAAATTTTGCTGATGCCTCTCCTCCAGCCTCAGGCTTCCTGGGCTCTACAGAAGATTCTAGGATGTGGAATGACTCAAGTATCGATCCTGCTTTGGGATAATCCTTTCATCTATGGGATGGGAATGTAAGGAGATTAATGGTTACAATGAATGAAATTCTAGGTTTCTCATTTTGCAGCTTATTATTCTAAAGTTGCTACACGACTGCTTGACTGGGCAGGGCAGAGTCCCCTAAAATCACAAAATTACAGGCATCCCAATGGGAAATGGATGTTCTGACAGGAGGACCTATCACACTTAGGTGATCGATACTAACACACACTAGGCAATCACAATGATACCAACAGCAAACTGTTTCATGAGCAACTTCCATGTGTATTAGGCATTTTTTTAAGTGTTACCCATAGTATCCCCTTTAATCATTATATCAGGGCTGGCAACTGGTTATTATTTTAGAGATGAGGACGTTTAGGGACAGAGAAGTTAAATTATTTGCCCAAAGTCGTGCTGCTTGATGTGAAACTGGTGAGTGTGGTTCCTTATGTATATAGGGGTTACCAGGTGGGTTTGTAAAAGAATGTGACACAAACCCGCAATAAGCTGTTAGTCTGAAATATTACATACCCCAAACTACAAAACACACGAGGAGCACCAGTTCATGGTTTCGCTCATCGGTTACCATCTACCAGGTTACTAGCAGACAACCCTCGAAGAGAGTATTCTTGATCTGTAAGGTGTGTGTGTTGCAAACGCTGGTGTCTTCTCTAATTCTTTCTCAGTAATTAAGATCAGCCTGCGGTTTAAAATCTGAATAGTTAATAATAGTGACCCTATGTGCAAGCTAGGCTTCAAAGAAGGTATTACTTGTCACAGTGTCTGGTGCTTAAGGTAATATATGAAGTGTTTCCATTAGGTCCTTTGTACTGAGAAAACTTAAGGTGCATTGCAGTGACTATTCTACTAAAATTCAAATTCTGAAGCATAGCATGTTTTACAGCTTGATCTTTGAAGGCTCAAAGTTTCATCAGAATCAGACTGACACCAGAGAATATAATCTCTCTCTAGTAAAATACATTTTATTTGCTTACTAAATTTCTTGGACAAAGCTCGTAAGATTCAAGAATATTTCTGTCCTGATGCTTCTGGTCTCCCTCAAGCATCCTGAGATACAGCTGGCATAGATGGACGCTGGCTAGTAAGGTATCCCATTGGCCAGATGACCCAAGTAGATTTTCAAAAGCACGAGTGCATCGGGGACTTCAGCTGGGGTACAGATTTCTGGTGGCTGCAAAGGCACGGTCAGATATTGTCCATTGGATTTGGAGCTAACCGCCATGATGCAGAAGGAAGGAGTGGCCAGGAGAGTCTGTGTTTTACTCAGCCGTTCTTGGGGGAAGATAGGCCCGTGGTAGACATGCGGATGTGGTGGAAAGAATATGAGCTTTGAAGCTTTAAGTCTCAGATCTGTTACTCACTAGATCTATTCCCTCAGAGCACTCGAAAAGCTCTCTGTGGCTCAATTTTCCTTTTCTGTAAAATAGGCCCAATACCTGGCCCTGAAGCTCTCATCCCTTTGGCCATACGGCAGAGAATATAGTATTTCCATCCTCTTCTCTCGACCTGCCTGACCACCCACAAAAATTAGATATATTCCTTCCTCTCTACATGCATACAGGTTTTTTCTTTTTTTTTTTTTTTTTATTTTTTTTAACGTTTATTTATTTTTTTGGGACAGAGAGAGACAGCATGAACGGGGGAGGGGCAGAGAGAGAGGGAAACACAGAATTGGAAGCAGGCTCCAGGCTCTGAGCCATCAGCCCAGAGCCTGATGCAGGGCTCGAACTCGCGGACCGCGAGATCGTGACCTGAGCCGAAGTCGAACGCTTAACCGACTGAGCCACCCAGGCGCCCCTAGGTTTTTTCTATTTCAGTATCTTTGATTATGTTGTTCCTTCCTTCTGGAGTATCTGTTTTCCTCATTTCTGTGTGTCTGAATGCTACCTCTTTTGCAAGTCCTAGTTTAAATATTCTGTCTGAAATGAGACTTTCCCCAATTCTTTCAAACAGAAGCAATTTCTCTCTTCTCTGTATTCCAGCCACTCTTGGGGGTGCTTGATGGCATTAGCATGTCCTTTCTTGGGCTGCTCTCGTTTATATGCTGCCTTTATCTTTCCTACTGGACTATAGGCTTCTTGTGAGGGAAATCAAGTCCAGTCCGTCGCTGTATCCCTATGCGGTGCTTAGCACAGTTCCTTACACATTGGCAGTCAATAATTGTGTGTTTGATTGAATTGAATGAAAGAGGGAAACTGAACTTTGTGCAAATCTTGGACCTTTCTCCCTGCCCAGGACTGAGGGACTCAGCTTCTTGGACTGAGCCTGGTATAACCTGAAGTGATAAGGGAAACAGAGCTAATGATTTTCTCTAGTCCTACTTATAATCTTCTATATGCTTCAGGAATCTGTTGCCCCCTGGTAGATAGATGTACTCTGAGGTTTTACAGATTGAATACATTTTTTAAAACACTATCAAAGAGAATGGAGCCAGACCAACTTCAAACATGAAATTGCCAGGGGAAAAATATACAGACAATCTCCATGTTGTTTGATTTATAGTTAGGAAATTATTGATTCTTTTTTCCTCTCTTAGTTATTGCATATGGTCATCTCGCCTTTTTAAACTACTGGAGTATTCATTCGTTTCTTTGCTGAGCCTCTATGAGTGAGAAATAGGTGAAAAACCAAGAGAATGAATTTGCACATTGCCATGTGTATGATAAAATGGAAGCCACAATCAGCTAAAGTTTATAACTGGTGCTCACTCACCAGGATTATCAACACATCTTACACATTGAATTTTCCCTTTCTGTTGTTTTAGAAATATGTGATTAGCAAGTTTCCTTTACAGTGTTATTCGTGCAATTAGGTGACATAGAAAATGCCTTTAAGGGGCGCCTGGGTGGCTCAGTCCGTTAAGCGTCCCACTTCAGCTCAGGTCACGATCTCGCGGTCCATGAGTTTGAGCCCCGCGTCGGGCTCTGGGCTGATGGCTCAGAACCTGGAGCCGGCTTCCGATTCTGTGTCTCCCTCTCTCTCTGCCCCTCCTCCGTTCATGCTCTGTCTCTCTCTGTCTCAAAAATAAAAATAAATGTTAAAAAAATTTTTTTAAATAATTTAAAAAAAGAAAAGAAAATGCCTTTAAATCTCCAGTTAAGGAGAGTGTGAGGCTAAGTGAAATAAGCCATACAGAGAAAGACAGATACCATATGTTTTCACTCTTATGTGGATCCTGAGAAACTTAACAGAAACCCATGGGGGAGGGGAAGGAAAAAAAAAAAAGAGGTTAGAGTGGGAGAGAGCCAAAGCATAAGAGACTCTTAAAAACTGAGAACAAACTGAGGGTTGATGGGGGGTGGGAGGGAGAGGAGGGTGGGTGATGGGTATTGAGGAGGTCACCTTTTGGGATGAGCACTGGGTGTTGTATGGAAACCAATTTGACAATAAATTTCATCTATTAAAAAAAATAAAAATAAATTTAAAAAAAATAACTAAATCTCCAGTTAAAACTGGACTTCCCACTGTAGATGCACATAGGACAGTCTGGTGCTAAAGATTTGCTCTAAGTGAACCTCAAAGCCAGTGTCACCACGGACAATAATCTTACCAACTCCCTCATCAGCTTCTTGCTCTCTGCATTCAACCCTTCTCTCATTAAATCCTTGAGTTAATACATTATCCTATTTGCCTAGTTTGTGACTTCTCAGCAGCTACGAGTAAACCCAAAGGACTTGATCTTCCGGAACATTTTCATGACTGCAGTAATCACGCTGGAATACTTTATAGTAAAAGGAATATTTTGACAAATTCAACACACACTTGTCGAGCAACTGCCATGGGCTGGAAAGCTTGGGATACCCACCCGTCCCTGATCTTGTTTGAACTTAGAGAGGGAAAAAGACTCACACCCAGCTATCATGTAGGTCAAGCCATAATAAGTATGAATAGGGAGAGGCAAAGTACCTAAGGATGGGGAAAGGAAAAACATTGACACTTACTGAATACCGTATCTTCTCAGGGATGGTATTCAAGACACTTAGCAATCTGTCTGGCTAGGCACTGGACAGTCAGAAGGGACATCAACCATAACTTATGGGAAGGTCTGGGGGCTTCTGGGTGCACTGGTCAGGGCTGGGGTTGCAAGAAGTTGTGTGTGTGTGTGTGTGTGTGTGTGTGTGTGTGTGTGTGTTGGAGGGGGTTCATCTGAAGGGTAGCAGGCTTTGCCAGCTGTTTTGAAAATATTTCAATATTTACCCCTGCTGTGACCATTCTGGTACAAAGCAGCAGAAGATCAAACACAGCCACTCTATGAGCGAAGTATTATTAAGCACAATTTAGAATGAGGACATCACGCATTAAGGATAGGATAGAGACACAGAGTGAGTAAAAGGTAGAACTGAGTTTAACCTACTTCTCCCTTAGTTCTAAAGCCCAGTGTCTGTAATTGTAACTAATTCATCCTTACAAATTCAGAGAAGAAGGAGGAAGATGACCGTGATTGTGATTTACAAAGGAAGTGCCTATTGAGCCGAGCCTTTAAAATATCAAAAAATACTTTCTCATCTCATTTGAAGAGTGTGTGACGTCAGGTTCGTTCCATTCCTGGCAAGAATCTTACTGTCCCTTTCCTAGTTAACCTTCTTTCCCTTTCTTTCTTCACACATCTATCACTTCCTTTAGATAAAAAGTCTTAATCTATGGTTCAGATGCAAGGGGACTATGAATGGGCTTCCAGAATCTTAGAACCCATTGTGTTTGTGTCTGCCATCGTGCATTTTTGTAGGAAGAGGATCCATAGTTTTCTCCAGGTTCTTCGAGGCCTCTGCATAACTCCATTACATTAGAGGAAATTAAATGACATTCCACAGATGGTAATTTCGGGCATTATGATGTCATGGAATGTAACATTCTGAAAATGCAGCATATCCACTTGAATTTCAAAGGACTGAAAGTGAGTACTCTCTCTTTGGCACTACTTATATTGTTATCAAATAAATGGCATTTCCCCTTGCACGTACCAGTAAATACTCTTAAGTGTTTTAGAGACATGAGAGACCATGGAACCCAGGCACCCTAGCTTGGCAGACATTTCCAGCATGTTACCGGTGGCTGACATTTAGAAATCACAGGTCACACTGGCAGTTCCAGCACACATGCGAAAGTGGACCGGGGGTCTAGTGCAGTGGTTAAGTTCAAGCTCAGATCCAGCCACTGGGGTTCGACTTTGGCTGTGTGCTTCCCTACGCAATACCTTCAGACAAACTACTTAATCCTCATGTGCCACCATATTCCTATCTCAAAAATGAGGTTACTGATAACACCTGTTTTTTATAGTTGCCATGGAGAGTAAGTGGCCGATACAAGGTGGCACTACAGAGGCTCACAGCTGCTGAACTCTTGCACCAAGGCCAGAGTTTCAGAAGGTCAGAGGACCCAGTGGCCCCCCGCTACATCTGCTCCTTTCCGCACTCACCTCCTCTTGCTCCCTAGTCTCTATTTGCCATCATTTCTGTGCCAGGGTCCCCTATTCCTGTCTTCTTGTCTTCAGACATGGCTTCCCCTGTCCTATGAATGGAGTGGGGACAGATGTAGGGAATAAAAGCTATGACATAATTCTGGAGGCTTGTCTGTTTTACTGTAGCAAATACAAATATCTCAAGACTCCAGAATTACTTATCCAATCCAGTAAAACTAAAACCGAAGGAGAGCCGGGACGCCGGGATGGCTCAGTCAGTTAGGCGTCCGATTTTGGCTCAGGTTATACGCTCACGGTTCACGAGTTCAAGCCCCGCATTGGGCTTTGTTCTGACAGCTCAGAGCCTGGAGCCCGCCTGCTTTGGAGTCTCTCTCTGCATCCCCCCCCCCCCCCCCCGCGCATGCTCTGTCTCTCCAAAATGAATGAACACTGAAAAACAATTTTTAATAAAATTAAAAAAAGATAAAACCAAAGGAGAGCAACACCTGTATTTTATGTTTTACCTGGCAAGGTTCATCTTCTTAGTTCCCTAGTATGTTTCTACAGTATAGCTTATGCTTATGCTCAATAAAGCTGTCAATCAATGCAGGGCTTGAGAGCTCAATATACTTACTGCGTAAAAGGGGATAAAAAGCAATTGTGTTGTAAAACAGAAATACAGGTGATGCAAAGATTAGCAAGGATTCTGTATCATCACCCATTCCTATTTAACTGAAATCTTGTCTACCTTCGTTTGTGTTTAGGGTTTTTTGAAAGATGAATGGACATTGCAGCCCAGTTTGAGAAAGCCATGGCAAATTCAGTTAAGAAACTTCAATTTAGCACTTCCAACCCTTCTGTTCCAGCAAATTTAGTCCTCAACAGGATCTCCTTTAATGTGGATGGTTCCATCCAATATAAAGAAAAGCCATATTTCTCTGCCTCCAAAGCCCTAGATGCTTACATTGACGATTTTTACTTAAGCTGTAAGCTGCCTGATATTAATGATACAAAGGTTAACCTGCATCAGAGCCCTCTCGAGTTTCTTGCTAAACTAAACAGTGGTAAGCTTTCATTATTCTCTGAGTTCAATTTTCAATTATCTATAGGAAGCTGACGCTTTGAGATCTGTGATCAAAAGGACTTTTTCTTGGAAAATAATGGTCTTACAATCTGTGGATTTTTTTATGAGATGGTTATATAATTTTAAGGCTCCAAAACTTTTTCAGCATTGGATCCCTTTGAACTGAAGAGTTAATTATAGCAAACACACCCCCGCCTTGATTTCAGAGTGGAAAAGCTCTTACCTTTGGCTATAAAGCCTTGGGCCGTATGGCTCAAAGTGTTACAAAGTCACTTAAATTCTCCCAAATGAGAATAACGATATTAACACCTCACAGGGTTGTTGTGGGAACTAAATGTATGTTGAAATGCTCTATGAATTGTCATGGTCGTAGGGGCTCAGGTTCTCTGTGCAGCATGATGAACGCTCTAATGGAGGAGGTAGGCGACTTGAGGTCTGGCTCCCATTCTGCTAATGAGGAGAGTCACTCACTCAGTCTCCCTGGGTTTTAGTTTCCTTTTCAGTAAGATGAGGAGACTGAACTTTATGAGTTCCATAATCTTAAAATTCTATATTGTGTAGATTACACAATGATAAAATTGTTCAACTCCAGTATTTCTCATGTAAAAACTCTTATTTGTAGAAGCTGAAAAAAAAAATATGTCAGCATGAAAACAAAACTGTGTATGATTCTGAATCTGTGACCGATGGACTCTGAAACCCTTGGGGATATAATCTCCTCTGATAGTAACTTCTTTTATGTGTATAAGCAGGAATAAGAGTAATGATACTAATAGTAAGAATGCCTTGCCTGTTCCTTCACTAAACTTGGGAAGCTATACATCACAAAAGGAAGGTGGCATTTATTGTTACTGATTTTGAATTATTATGAAGACAACCTTTACATATTAAGGCATGCTATGATTGATCTGCAACGTTGGGGGGTCTGCCAAACAGCTTTTTGTTGTTTGCTAAGTGAAAAAACATAGAGTGGCATGAGATTTCATGCAAACGTGACCTCCACAAGGGAAGACTATGACTCTTTAACCTAAGTTGTACTATATAAAATTTGACGGGATTTGATCAGTTGACAGGCATGATACGGGGATTGAGTGTAAAAAATGTGGTTCTAGTGTCTGTCTTACCTGCGCGACTGAAGTGCAAAATGTATTGTAATTTAGTCAGTAACCCCGCTGGCTCTCCTGACAAGGATTTGTATTCTTTTTTTTTCTTGCGGTTCAGTGTAGAAAGTCTTCCTGCGTCTGTTTTTCTCCTTGACTCCAGAGAAGAAACGGTACAGCAGGCGCTTGTTAATGAATTGGGATGTGATGCAGGCGCTTGCTCTTTCTGCATCCTCTTGAGTTATCAACCCCACCACCGCTATATTCTTGACACTTCTTTGTAAAGGGAAATAGAGGTTTTACTTTACTTTTCTTTTCTTTTCTTTTTTTCAATTATAAAAGCAGTCACGGCAATAAAATTGCAGAGAACACATGAGAAAACAGAGATCAATTATCATCTCATGGAGAAAACTACCATCAATAGTTCTGCATAAACTCCCCCTTTTATTTTCAATGCAAATACATATGATAGCGTTGTACTACCTACTCTGTCCCAGAATCTTGTTTATTCACCTACCAATAAATTGTGAATATCTTTCCATGTCATTAAACTAGTCCTGCATCTTTACGTTGTACGGCTCCACAGTACTTCCTTGTCCCTGTCAGGACATTTTCGTTGTCACTATTTACAATAGTGTTTACTATTCAGTGTTTACTATTGAAAATATTGCACTTGCCTCTATCGTACATACTGTGTTGACGTTGCTGTCCAGTTATTTCCTTAGGATGCATTCCTAGGTATGAGGTTTCTAAAGGTTTGATTTACTTATTAAACTGTCTTCCAGAAAGGACATACCAATTTTATATTCTCACCAAGGGAGTGGATGTGCCCTGATTCTCCTAGAACCTCACTGTCCAGGAATATTATCCTTGTACATCCCTGCCAACCCACTGCATAAAAACTGCCGTTTGTGTTTACTGAGTATTTGCTCTCCTTCTTTTGAGAACTGCCTGGCACTGGTTTTCACCTGTTTTTATTTTGTGCCTGGAAATCTTCGCTCCATCTAGAATTTACTTTATTGTTATGGCCAGAGCCTCATTACTTTTTAAAACAATTCCACTTGCCCCTTTGTCACGACCTAAATTCCCATCTATACTTAGGCTTATTTCTTGACTTTTTGTTCCAATCAGCCGTCTGCGCCATTTCTGCTCTGCTGTCACTCTATTTTAATGATGGTCGTTTTACAACGAATTCAGTGTCTTGGCTAGGACAGAGGATGGAGAGCTTGGAAGGAGTCACATCCATTCTCACTCATTTATTCTTCCAAGTGGACTTGAAAATTATTCTAAATAATCTCCAAATGCTGGTCTTTGGAGTACTTAGGTTATATTTCTAATTGCCTTCCTGGGCCTTACACATTCCCTGTCCTCTACCCTGCAGCTGGAGGGATCTTTATGAAGCACAGATCTGCTCCCGTCATCTGTGTGCTTCAGGCTCTGTACTTGTCCCCCAATAGCCTGAAAATAAGGCTTAACGTCTTGTTCTTCTGTCCTTGTTCTATAAGGAACTTTCCCCCCGACTGGGGTTTGCAAACTATTTCCAGGCAATGTTTTGTCTGTTTTTGCCTTGAAATACAAGTGATTTTTCTTGGCATGGAAAATGTGCTTTGGGAGAACCAGAGCGTAGATTCTCTTGAAAGATTGTGGCAAAATCCTGTATGGCTTTTACTTGAAACATTAATCCCTTGAATACTCCTTACTTTTAGTTTTTATGCTCACGTGTGGGGAAAATGATCCCGCAATGCTATAAGAGCCTATTTTGTGGATGAGAGAGTTCTTATTTCACAATAATGAAAAATCATAACTATTGGTTTGAAGGTGGACCGATCTGGAAACCAAAGCAGAGTTTCATTGGACGTGAGAGGGAAAAAAATCATATTTATACCACTGCCCAAAGCAACTTTGAGAGACACTGTGTGAGACTTCCATCCTGCTTTGGATACCTTTGGGGCATTTTTCCATGTTATCTATTTGTAGTTTTTCGGGTAGCGAAATCAGAAATCTGTTTTAAGGTCATTTGTTATTCTCAGGGTGATAAATTTATTTTTCATTCTGTGCTCGCCTGATGTTAACAAACTGCATGCAATTATCTAATGCCAAATATGTGCTAAGTAATGTGTGTTATTAGGAGTATAAAGTCATGCGCGATCTCTGTTCTGAATAACCATGGTCCCTACCTTTGATGACCTCATAGTTTATTGCAAATAAATATAACACCAACAATTATAGTACAGTGTGATGTAATATAATTGCTAAGATGGGAGTATGCCTGAGGTCTGGGAGCAAAAGGATGTGTCCCTAAAGCAGATTGGAGTATCGGAGAAGGCTCCCAGAGAAAATGACCCTTCCGTTACATTTTGAAGGCCAAGTAGAAGATATCAGTCCAAAAGGAGAAAAAAGGGGGGGGGGGGGCGCCTGGGTGGCGCAG
>NW_024412413.1:50780333-50793662 GCF_014898765.1 Herpailurus yagouaroundi
CTTCAGCCAGGTCACGATCTCGCGGTCCGTGAGTTTGAGCCCCGCGTGAGGCTCTGGGCTGATGGCTCAGAGCCTGGAGCCTGTTTCGGATTCTGTGTCTCCCTCTCTCTCTGCCCCTCCCCTGTTCATGCTCTGTCTCTCTCTGTCCCAAAAATAAATAAACGTTGAAAAAAAAAATTTTTTTTAAAAAAGGGGGAGCATTCTAGAGGCAAGCATGACAACGTGGAAAGGTACATCCTACATTCAAGAGGTTAGGTTACTGGTAGTTCAGAATAGACAAAAAGAAGAATGATGTCGTTTTAATTCTATTTCCTTCAAGTTTGTCTCAACCTCAATTTTAATCCTACTACTGTAACTGTGCTTGCACTAAATTCATCCAGCTCCTTATATGTGTCATGAGAAAATAGATTTCTCTCATTCTCATGTGTGGCAATTTTTAATAGAAAATGGCAATGAAGGGGTGCCTGGGTAGCTCAGTTTGTTAAGCGTCCAGCTCTTGATTTTGGCTCAGGTCATAATCTCACAATTCGTGAGTTCAAGCCCCACGTCGGGCTCTGTGCTGACAAGCACAGAGCGTGCTTGGGATTCTCTCTCTCTCTCTCTCTCTCTCTCTCTCTCTCTCTGCCCCTCCCTGCTTGTACTCTCTCTATCTCAAAATTAAGTAAACATTTAAAAACGAAAGAAAAGAGAAAAAAAGAAAAATGGCAATGAGGATATTTGATGCAGATGGCTTCTACAACTTTTACCTCTGAAATTTTGTATTTTCGTACTAGAAAATGCAAACATTTGTAAAGCAAGACTTTGATCACAGTTCAAGTGGACATTTTATGCCGGGTTATTTATCAGTCTTTTCCATGGTTCTTTCTAGCTCCTAGAACAATTAATCTCTTCACAGCCTGCGTGCCTGGAAGAGTCAGTTCCTACTTGCTGTCCGGTCCCTGTGGGCTACCTCGATGTGATCTCCTCTCCAACCACTACACTGTAACTGGCCCCTTGACGCTGACGTTCTACCCCACCAGTCTACCCTGGACATCGTGCTATTTCATGCTGTGTGATTTCACACGTGCCGTTCCCTCATCCTGGAATACCCTCGCTCCCCAGCACACATATCATCTTCATACATCTGACTCCTGCTTACCCTTCAAAACCCACCTCAAGCTCAGCCTCTGCCAGAACATCTTCCTAATCCTTTTCTGCCCAGATGCCTTGCCTCAGTGCCCCTGCCCCCCCGCCCCTTGGCACCTAAGTGTACTAATAGTGATATGCTGTGCTATTAGTATACTATAATACTGATAGTGATATCTAACATTTATTAGTGCGTAGAATACATACATATGTGTGTATGTGTACTTGCTGCTAATGATAATGCCTATATTTATCAAGCGCTTATTATCTGTCAGGAACTATTAAATGCTTTATGTGCATTCTGTTATTTAATTCTCACAACCAAACTATGAGATATTATCCTCTGTTTACAAAAATGCTAAGACGCAGAGGGGTGATGTAAGCTGCTCAGGGCACAGAGCTGTAAGTGTTGCCTCTGGATTTATCCCCAGGCACTCTCACTCCAAAGCCCCCACTCTGGACCAACACTGTACCACATGCACTTCACAGGTGCCATAAATAAAGCTGTAGAATATAAGGCTTAGCCAAAAAAGAAAACAGGAAACAAGAAATCCTAAGACTCATCTTAGACTCGATGATCTGAATTTTGTTCGTTTGCTAATCGTTTTTATTGTAGTTGACATACAATGTTATATTAGTTTCAGCTGTACAACATAATGATCTAACCATTCTAAACATTACACAGTGCTCATCACGCTGACTCTAATTGCCATCTGTCACCATACAAAGTTATTATAATATTATTGACTGTATGGAATCCTTACGCTGTACTTTTCATCCTATGACTCATTTATAACTGGAAGTTTGTACCTCTCAATCCCCTTTACCTATTTGCTGTCATTTTAAAAAACGATTTTTAAGGGAGTCATAAAGAAATAGTATAGGGGCGCCTGGGTGGCTCAGTCGGTTGAGCGTCCGACTTCGGCTCAGGTCATGATCTCACGGCTCGTGAGTTCGAGCCCCACGTAGGGCTCTGTGCTGACAGCTCGGAGCCTGGAGCCTGCTTCGGATTCTGTGTCTCCCTCTCTCTCTCTGCCCCTAACCCACTCACATTCTGTCTCTGTCTCTCTCAAAAATAAATAAACAAACAAACAAAAGAAACAGTATAGTGGCCAAACTTCTTACTTTGAGTAAGGACTAGGTTTGAATTCCATCAGTCTGGTTTTACCTACACTCAATCCTGGGCAAGGTATTTAATCTGTCTCTCTCTTCACGTATAAAATGGGAAAAGTCATTCCTATCAAGGATGATATATTGAAGATTAAATAAAATGGTAAATGTGAATGGACCTGAAACAGTTATGTGTCACATCATCAGTGCCCCCGGAATAATTTGTTTACCCTGGTGGGATAAAATATAAGATATAGCACTTCTTAGTGGTTTCAACGCTTTTTTTGTTAACTCTTTGCACTCATTGTTTCTAACATCTCACTCCTACCTCTAGCTATAACAAAACAAAAACAAAACCAAAACAGTATATGCTTTCACGTGGACAATGACGTTCTCACCCTGAAGGGGGACAGTTGATCTGGATGATTGTGTGTATAAGCCATGGCATATCTCTAAGTGGCCCTTGGACTTTACATATATGATGTGGAGTCTTGGCTGACAACATACAGAAGACCTTTTACTGTTCCTGATGCCTTTTGGTAGCCAGCACAGATTGTGCAGCCCTTTTGGTAAAATTGTGAGTTACATAGCCAACTCTTTTAGGCAGTTCAAGTAGCTTATTCAATCAGAATTTGGCTTGCTTTGTTATCTGTCCCAGTTATGCCCTGAAACTGGAAGTTTTATACTCTATTTATTTATGACCTTCCATTTCTCTCTCTCTCTCTCCTGAATTATTATATGACAGACACTTAATGCCGAGAAGTTGTATAATGCGCCTAAGCAAGACCAGGACGGCTATGAGATCAGTATGATTTTAATGGAAGATTGGTTCCCGGGACACTCAGGTTTTTGTTGTTGTTGATGATGATGATGATGATGTTTATTTATTTATTTTGGAGAGAGCACAAGCGGGGGAGGGACTGAGAGAGAGAGAAAGAGAGGGAGACACAGAATTTGAAGCAGGTTCCAGGCTCTGAGCTGTCAGCACAGAGCCTGACATGGGGCTGGAACCCACGAACCGTGAGATCATGATCTGAGCTGAAGTCAGACGCTTAACCGACTGAGCCACCCAGGTGCCCCAGATGTTCAGTTTTGTTTTTTTTTTTTCAGTATATGAAGTTTATTGTCAAATTGGTTTCCATACAACACCCAGTGCTCATCCCAAAAGGTGCCCTCCTCAATACCCATCACCCACCCTCCCCTCCCTCCCACCCCCCATCAACCCTCAGTTTGTTCTCAGTTTTTAAGAGTCTCTTATGCTTTGGCTCTCTCCCACTCTAACCTCTTTTTTTTTTTTTCCTTCCCCTCCCCCATGGGTTCCTGTTAAGTTTCTCAGGATCCACATAAGAGTGAAACCATATGGTATCTGTCTTTCTCTGTATGGCTTATTTCACTTAGCATCACACTCTCCAGCTCCATCCACGTTGCTACAAAAGGCCATATTTCATTTTTTCTCATTGCCACGTAGTATTCCATAGTGTATATAAACCACAATTTCTTTATCCATTCATCAGTTGATGGACATTTAGGCTCTTTCCATAATTTGGCTATTGTTGAGAGTGCTGCTATGAACATTGGGGTACAAGTGCCCCTATGCATCAGTACTCCTGTGTCCCTTGGATAAATTCCTAGCAGTGCTATTGCTGGGTCATAGGGTAGGTCTATTTTTAATTTTCTGAGGAACCTCCACACTGCTTTCCAGAGCGGCTGCACCAATTTGCATTCCCACCAACAGTGCAAGAGGGTTCCCGTTTCTCCACATCCTCTCCAGCATCTATAGTCTCCTGATTTGTTCATTTTGGCCACTCTGACTGGCGTGAGGTAATATCTGAGTGTGGTTTTGATTTGTATTTCCCTGATGAGGAGTGACATTGAGCATCTTTTCATGTGTCTGTTGGCCATCTGGATGTCTTCTTTAGAGAAGTGTCTATTCATGTTTTCTGCCCATTTCTTCACTGGGTTATTTGTTTTTCGGCTGTGAAGTTTGGTGAACTCTTTATAGATTTTGGATACTAGCCCTTTGTCCGATATGTCATTTGCAAATATCTTTTCCCATTCCGTTGGTTTGCCTTTTAGTTTTGTTGGTTGTTTCCTTTGCTGTGCAGAAGCTTTTTATCTTCATGAGGTCCCAGTAGATCCTTTTTGCTTTTAATTCCCTTGCCTTTGGGGATGTGTCAAGTAAGAAATTGCTACGGCTGAGGTTAGAGAGGTCTTTTCCTGCTTTCTCCTCTAGGGTTTGGATGGTTTCCTGTCTCACATTCAGGTCCTTTATCCATTTTGAGTTTATTTTTGTGAATGGTGTAAGAAAGTGGTCTAGTTTCAATCTTCTGCATATTGCTGTCCAGTTCTCCCAGCACCATTTGTTAAAGAGACTGTCTTTTTTCCGTTGGATATTCTTTCCTGCTTTGTCAAAGATGAGTTGGCCATACGTTTGTGGGTCTAGTTCTGGGGTTTCTATTCTATTCCATTGGTCTATGTGTCTGTTTTTGTGCCAATACCATGCTGTCTTGATGATGACAGCTTTGTAGTAGAGGCTAAAGTCTGGGACTGTGATGCCTCTTGCTTTGGTCTTCTTCTTCAAAATTACTTTGGCTATTAGGGGTCTTTTGTGGTTTCATATGAATTTTAGGATTGCTTGTTCTAGTTTCGCCAGATGCTCAGTTTTTAATGGATAAAATGAAAAGTTGAGATCTTTGAATTGAGTACAATTACTTTCCTTAACTCTTCATTATTTTTTGTAAATAAAAAACACAAGAACCTAGCAAGGGAAGAGAAATGTAATTGTTATCAAAAGTTTTGGACCGAGATGAATCAAATGTAGTTAGGTTATGCCTTTGATAATGCATATTGTCATTAATTTCATTTATTTCATTGTTAATAAATATTCTGTATACGTAAAATAAAAGTATGGTAAGACATCCACATGCCTACCACCCAGCTTAAAATTGATGAGTGTACTCCCCTCAAGGATGCCATTGTTCTTTATCTCCCCAGATGTAATACCATCCTGTGTTTTTGAATTTCCTATTCACCTATTTTTCTTTATAGTTTCTCTTTTCCTCTCAGTGTATATTTTGGGTATTTGCAGATTTTGCTAACACAAAAGCTGTCCCAGTTAACGTCCATGTACTTAATCTGTTGCCCACATGCTGGAGTTTCTCTGGACACACCAGACAGTGGAGTTGCTGGGGCTAGGGGTGCTCAGCTCTTCAGGCTGGCTAGACCAGACCAGTCTGTTCCCACATACGCCGCTGTCAGCAGCTTGTGAGTTCCCACTTCTCCACCATTACTTAGTCGGTTTGGGCTTCCTTAGCAGAATACCATAGACTGGTTGACTCAAACAACAGAAATTTATTTTCTCACTCTTCTGGAGCCCGTAAAGTCCAACAATGGGGTTCAGTTACTGGTGAGAGCTCTTTTCCTAGCTTGTAGATGGCTGCCTTCTTGCTGTGTCCTTCAGCGAGAGAGGGAGCAAGCTCTCCGGTAACTCTTCCTTTTCACAAGGGCATGAGTTTGATAGGATCAGGGCTCCACCCTTATGACTTCATTTAACTTTAACTAACTCCTGAAAGGCCGTGTCTCCCATACGATCACCTGGGGCAGTCAGAGCTTCAATAAATGAATTTTCCGGGGACATAATTCAGTGCATAGTAATTATAAATACTTGGTATTGTCAGAAGTATAGGGGTCTTTTGGTTTGTGCTTTGTCCATCAGTGGATATAAACTGGTATCTTACTGTGGTTTCTTTTTCTATCATGGGAAAACATATACAACATAAAATATACCATTTTAACTATCTTAAGTGGATGGTTCAGGGATATTAAGTCCATTCTTATTGTTGTACAACTATTATTACCATAATTCATTCCCAGAACATTTTCATTTTCTCAAAACATATGAGCTATGTGAAAACTCCATACCCATTAAACAAGAACTCTTCATCCCTACTTCCTGCCAGCCCCTGGCAAACACCATTCTACTACTTTCTGTCTCTATGAATTTGACTCCTCTTTGTACCTCATGTAAGTGAAATCATACGGTATTTGTCTTTCCATTCCTGGCTTATTTCGCTTAACATACATGCCTTCAAGTTTCATCCATGTTGTCGCATCTGTCAGAATTTCCTTCCTTTTAAAGGCTGAATAATTTTCCATTTTAAGTATTCCATTTGTAAACAAAACACATTTTCTTTCTCCACTCATGTGGGTTTTTTTAAAATTTTTTTTAAATGTTTATTCATTTTTGAGAGAGAGGGCGTGCGCACACAAGAGAGAGCACGAGGGGGGGGGGAGGGGCAGAGAGAGAGGGAGACACAGAATCCAAAGCAGGCTCCAGGCTCTGAGCTGTCAGCACAGAGCCCATTGCGGGGCTTGAACTCAAACTGTGAGGTCATGACCAGAACCGAAGTCAGACGCCTAACCCACTGAGCCACCTAGGCGCCCCCTCTCCGCTCATTTGTTGATGGACGCTTGGGTTGCTGTCACCTTTTGGCTATTGTGACTAATGCTGCTATGAACACGGATGTACAAATAAGTGTACAAATACTGGTGTACTCTTTGAGACACTGCTTTTAATTCTTTCAAGTATATGTCACTGTGGTTTTTAATTTTTATGTCCCTGCTTACTAAAGAGGTTGAATATCCATCTTATTGGCCATTATTAGCCACATGGGTTTTCTTTTCTTTACAATATACATTCACATATCTTTTATCTTTTTTCTTATCTAATGGGTAACTTGGATTTATTTTCCTTTTTGATTCCTAGGAGTGATTTGTGTATTCTTGATACTAATCTTTGGTTGCTTATATGTGTGGCAATTTTCTTCTCTTGGTTTGTGACTCTGATTTACAATCTCTTTATGGTAGTTTTTGGTGAATTAGAACCCCCTAAGTTTAATATAGCATAATTGATTACATTCTCCTTTTCTTATTTAAGAAGTCTTTTCTTTTCTCATTTAAGAAGTCTTCTACCTTGAGGGCATTAAGATGTTTAATTTTTTAAAATTCTAGTTAAGGCAAACATGGGAATTTTAGGAAAGAACATGTCAACTATGGGGGAGTGTTTAACGTTAAATCTGAGACTTCATTTATCAAGTATTTATTGAGTCACGCTATGTGACACCCTCTTAGAGGCCACAGATTCTTTGCCCTCATGGAGCTTCTGTTCTTTGGAGGAAAAAGACAATAGCCAAATGAATATGGAGCACATGCCAGGTTGTCGTAAATACTATGAAGAAAGGCTCAAAGAAATTCCTGTCATTAGGGCCATAGAATCCTCACACCCACGTGAGCTATGTGGAAAGCTTAGGAAGAAGGGTACAATGGCAGCCCATACACAGGACTTCTAGTGCTGGTTCTCTCACTCTATAAATTGGGTGAAACTTATCTTATTTGTCAATTCAGTATGGATTGAATCAGATAACCTGTACAAAACCTTTCAACTTGAAAATTTTTCTATGATTCTGAACATCTAAAAGGTTTTTGCTTTATTAAACCCCTTTGGGAAAAACTGTTTAGAAGGAAGTGTGATAAGTTTAAGTGTTTCTAAAGATAAAAGAGTGTAGTTCACTTCTAATCCTGATTCTTAATTCTATGTCCCAGGAAGAGTAATTTTTCATCACTTCCAATAAAACCAATATGAGATTCCAGCCGAAGCACTGTAAAATGGGGAACCATTTGTGAAGGGATTTCCCTATAATTAAGATGACTCTGCAGAGAAAGCTATAAAAGCGAGTCTTCCATGATTGGCTGCAAAAAGGAAGGCACTAAAATTGCTAAGTAATACTATAGATTTCAAAATGTATATGTATCTTTGGAGCCAGTCTCATAAAAGGAATGATTATTTAACAGTCTAAATTCCCGAAAATGGTTTTCATAGTGGAAAAAAAAACGTAACACATACCGCTATACTTTTTTATCTGTGGACATTAAAATGTAAATTTCACTTTGGGGCTTGTGGAAAACCTTTTCATGGGATGAATGCTAAATTAAGTGTGACAGGTGATTGTGATTAATCACTTCTTATTACCAGGAGTGGAAGAAATGAAGCCTTTGTTGCCTAATGGAATATAACACAACGCAAAAGAAAATGCAGAGATGGATCTTTTCGAAGGAAAACATAAACTGTTTTACACCTCTTTGAAAAACTGAATGAAAGCATATGAATCCCATGCATATGAATCTTCCCATTTATCTGAGGGTTACCCTGGACTCTGACTTTCTTGACCTTAAGGTTCAGAGTTCCTAAGAGATCATACTCCCAGGTGTGCTTACAGTATGTTATTTGATTGCCATTGACAACTTCAGTTTAAGACTTTGCCAGTAGAGATGGATGAAGCCAGAGACTGCTTAGGCTGTGGCCACACATCAGATAGCACAGTGGGTAATAGCACAGCCTCTGGAATACAACTTCCTCATTCAGATTCTAGTTCTGTCACTTACAGCTAAGAAACCTTGGGTAGGTTATTGAACTTCAGGTAATTTCTACTCTCCAGTAAAATGGGGATAGTAGTAATTTAACCCATGTCTTTAAGGATGAAAAGAAAAAAAGTTGTGGTCATCTTTAAGTATTCAAAAGTTTTAAAACACCCATTTCCCTCTTTTTCCACTTTACCCTTTTTGATCTTTGGAATTTGGGATGAAGTCTTCATTTATATAACTCATCGTAAAAAGTATGGACATTCTGGAGTGCCTGGCTGTTTCAGTCCACAGAGCACGTGATTCTTGATCTCAGGGTCATGAGTTCAAGCCCCACACTGGGCATAGAGCTTACTTAAAAAAAAAAAAATTACATTCTTATATCTGCTATAGAGACAGATACACTTCTTATCCTGCCCTTTACCATCCCTTGAGCAAATCACTTACCCTCCCTGAGCTTTACCTTTCTTATTTGTTAAATGGAGTTGATACCTAATGTGTGTTTGTGTTTGTGTATTTGCCTTTTGAGGCCGACCTTTGGGACACATTGAGTACTAATACATGTTCATTCCATTTTTGTCCTAGTTCTGTCACCTTAATACATCTTGTAACAACCTTCTGCTTAAATAGGAATTTTTGTATCAAGTGGCTCGCATGGTGGGACCGTATAATTTGTTACCCGTCTCCATCATGATGACAAGGATAGTATCATTCACCCTTTCCCCTTTGTTACATAGAAAGTCCGATGGCCACAGTGGATTGCATTGTATGAAGACAGAATAAACTCTCTTCCTAATGCTTACGTCAGCAAAACTGATACACTACATATGTCTTTAGTGTTGTTGTTATGGTGATTTTTTTTTTATTTTTTTTTCAACGTTTTTATTTATTTTTGGGACAGAGAGAGACAGAGCATGAACGGGGGAGGGGCAGAGAGAGAGGGAGACACAGAATCGGAAACAGGCTCCAGGCTCTGAGCCATCAGCCCAGAGCCTGACGCGGGGCTCGAACTCACGGACCGCGAGATCGTGACCTGGCTGAAGTCGGACGCTTAACCGACTGCGCCACCCAGGCGCCCCAATGTTATGGTGATTTTTAAAAAAGGTTGAGTATAAGTAGTGTTTATTTTTCTCCTTAGTAAGTTTTCCTGTCCTATTTGAATACCACATTTAATATTCCTTTTATCCAAACAATAAACAAAGTCAACGAACAAATACTTATTAAGCACCTATAATATACAAGATACTGTGTCGGGACAAAAATGAATAAAAAATGGCCCTAGCTCCAGTGATTTTCTTATCAGGTCCATGACCAAGGAAATATAGCTTTTCCAATTATCTTACTATCATTACAGTAGTAAGAAGCTTTACTTTCCTCATTTACTAGTCCCAACTATCCCCGTAAATGCAGCCAACATAGATGGAAATTTGATTTCGCAGGAATGTTTTCTGGTCTTTTGTCTCTGTAGGTCAATTCCAACAAAATCCTAAGGATAGACATTTCTCCTTCAATAGTGACTTTCATCTTTTGGAGAACATCTTTTACTACACTAAACGTATGCAGAAACAGATGTTACTCTCTGATTCATAAAATGTTCCTGATCCATTCGAAAAGTTTCTGCTCCCTGCCCTCATGGGCTTTGTAGTTCCATCATAGAACAATTAACTCATGAATATATGGCCTGAAAAGATGGAGGTTGACATCCTGTATTTTAAGATCCTTTCAACTAACTTCTGTAAGCCTTACTTTACTCCCCTGTCAAATGAGATCCATTCTTTCACTCAAAAATGTCTTTTTTGCGCAAATTGAGCCCTAAAGCCTACATTTCTCTGCCTCACAAGAGTTTAAGCACCTTGAGGACAGAGAGCAGAAGAAAACAAATCAAGGGAGGCTTGCAGCTGGTATCTGAAGACAAGGATTCTGGAATTTTTTACATCTTCTTCAATACCTAGCCAAAAGGGCCTTGTACACTGTAGCTCCCAAAGACAAAAACAGAAAAGGTGCCTAAAGGCCCCAAAAGCCATGGCCTGTATTTGGCAGAGTGACTACCAGTGACTTGACATTTTTCAGGGGAAAAACTCATTTTTTTATAGTCAAAATTAATCTTGTATTATTTGAAACTAGAATCTGGAATCATTTTTTCCATACAGAATTTCAACAGGGAAATATAAAAGATGAATGGTTTGGCATGCTTTCAAATGAAGGTTCTGTGTATATTTAAATAATTCATTGCCTCATGGAGAACGTAAACATCTCTGGATGAAAATAGGTGCAGTGTGTGTTTGCAACGTGCTTTTAAGGAGGGTGTCATTTATAAACTAGTTTCTTTTTGATTTTTATAAGGTAGTGTAAGTATATTGTTTTAGATCCAGTTTCATAATTAACCTAGTCCTTTTCCAAATGTTTTTACATTGTAGCCCTTCCAGAAATTGACTTTCATATAAAAATCACATTTGAGGGGTGCCTGGGAGGCGCAGTCGGTTAAGCGTCCGACTTCAGCCAGGTCACGATCTCGCACTCCGTGAGTTCGAGCCCCGCGTCGGGCTCTGGGCTGATGGCTCAGAGCCTGGAGCCTGTTTCAGATTCTGTGTCTCCCTCTCTCTCTGCCCCTCCCCCGTTCATGCTCTGTCTCTCTCTGTCCCAAAAATAAATAAACGTTGAAAAAAAAAATTTAAAAAAAAATCACATTTGAATGTTCACTTTGAGTTGAAGCTTTGAAGCCAATATTATGACTCAAGATTATAATTAGAGGGTTTAGAACTACCAGTCATTGAAGACAAAGCTGAATGGAATCCAAGTTTATTGTTACCGGGGATCAGTTATGAAGTATAGGAATCTGTATTATCATCTACTTCAGGAATATTTTGATGATGCCAGTCTGCTATCTCTGTGACAGGCCGGTCATCGTGCACATTAGGCTACCCGCTATTTGTGTCATTGAGGCTGGTGAGTTCTGTGTGCTGCAAAGTATAAAGCATCATTGCAGCCAGAGCCATACCTTTTATGAGTCTTGTCAACCTCCCAAGAATTTCCTAATAATTCAAAACAAATATTTGCATATGGGATATTTTCACTTTGGAACGGAGCCTCCTCAATTAGACCAAAATACAGCCGTGCATGCGACCGACAACTTTTGTTTCTAGGAAATGGTACATGAGTAGAGAGAATTTAATTGTGCATGCTAATATACACACTTGCCATAAAGGATAAATCACTTGCATACTGTATTCTGCTTCAGAGAGTAGATTAAACATTTCTTTAAAGACCGTATTCAGCAGATGATTGTTGAGTCCCTACTACGTGTGAGTCTTTGGTAATATTATGGTACAAAGCAGATTTAGCTCCTACCTACCCTTTTGGAACTTACCGTTTAGCGGGGAAAAATACAGGAATCACATAACGACAAAAGGAGAGCAATAGTTCTAAACTGTGATGATTTATGTCAGAGTTTCACAAGCTACTGTCATTTTGGGCCAGATAATTCTTTGTTGTGGGGAGCCATCTTGTATTTTGGGAGTTGTTCAGCGGCATCCCTGTCCTTTATCTGCCAACAGCAACCCGCCTCGCAATCAAAAGTGTCTCCAAACAATCAAAAGTGTCTCCAGCTGTTGTCATATGTCCTCAGGAAGGGGGAGCAAAATCACCCCAGTTGAGAAGAAGTCCTTTATACAAAGGAGAAATGCAAGGTATTTTGAGAACAGGTAACAGGGAAACTGGCAAGGCTTTCTGAGAAGTGACATGGTAACATCTGATGGGGCATTAACTAGACTAGAGTATGGAGACGGAGAAGGACATGGAGAGGAGGGGAAATGAGAAATCGAACAAGTGATTTTAGGGTTCTTTCTGAAGTCCAGTTCTCTGTGCATGTTAGTTATCCTGGCAAGTTCCTCAAGGGAAGGGCCACCATTCTGCTCCTGTCTGAACCCCCTGCATACACTCAGGGCTGGGTACATAGAGGTATTCAAGGAATTTTTGTTGAAGGCATACTCTGTACCCAATCTAACAGGCACAATGCTAAGCACTAGGAGATATAAATATGACCAAGCCATGCTCTCTGGTATCTGTGACCTCACAAGCTATTAAGAGCAGAGTAAATCAAGCAAGTAATTCTTCTGGGATGGGGATGGGGGGGGGGGGGAAGTGAGGCGGGGAGGGGCTGGGGGAAGGAGAGAGAGCCTTCCCTAAAGAGGTGGCATTTAAAGAATAGTGGAGAACAGTCAGGTGCCAGGTGGAAATGCATTTTCCCAGCTGCTTCAGGCAGAGCTGGCTGCTTCCTCTTCAGTGCTCATTTTGTAGTTTGTCAGTGTTTCCATCACTGGCCTTAGAGCTTCAGAGCACAACTAGATCTAAATGGGCAAATGTTGGAATAGATAGATAGATAGATAGATAGATAGATAGATAGATAGATAAGATGTCTATATGTATATCTATGTCTATTTATCTACGTATCTATCAGGAGGTGCTAATAAAGGGAGAAATGTCTGCTAATTAGGCAAAAACATCACTTGTTCCCTGTAGTAACAGGATCCATCCCTCTCTGACTACCGTGGAGTCCTGATACAGTCACTTTGACACTGGGAAGACATGTGCTTGACACAGGGAAGATATTCAGTAGATTTTGTGGCCGTTTCTTGAACAATAAGCAATTGAACTGATATTTTCATTTTGTTCTACATA
>NW_024412413.1:50793672-50810388 GCF_014898765.1 Herpailurus yagouaroundi
AACCAGTTAGGAGTCTGTTAGTTCAAGAGAGAGATTTGGTGGACTTGGTCATTGTGCTAAATTTCTGGGTTGCAGTCTCCTTCCTAGTACAGAAACATAACGTCCTAAAGATTAGACACTGATCTCTGCCACAAAGAAACCATCTGATGAAGACCAAAAGTGATACAGTGTCAGGTGTCAAGCTGTCCTAAGTGATGACAAAGAACATCTAAGTTCTTCTTTATCAAAGGAGAGTACAGCTGTCCTAATGTTCTGTAAGACAGATAATGGCTTAGCCGCCAGTGGCAGGTTGAGCAAGAGCCTGATCTGGAAGCACCTGTTGTTAGAAAATGGGAAGGCACAGTGTGCAATGACATTTGGAGCTTAATGTCCACGCACATGAATTACTTGGACCAGGCAGAGATGGCCAGAGAGTGCAAGGGTATGAATCCTGGCAAAACAGCATCCATGCCAATTCCCTGGGTATCCCGGTTCAGTGCCCTTTCTTTTTGCCACCTGCAGAGTCACCTCCGTAGAAAAAAGCAGTGCACTGTCTTATCAGGATTCTGTGCTCATTTCCAGAACTGCGAAACATGGATTTGTGACACTTTTTAATTGAAACAGTGGGCTTTCTCAGCTTCCGCAGCTCGCCAGAGAGGGAGCTAGCACATGAGACACTGGCAGAAAGGACAACAGAAATAGGGACAAGGCAGATTTATTAGGACAAACTGTAGCCAAATATTTTGAGGATAAGGGCTATCCAGCTATTCCTAGCTTCTGCTGGCTTATATTCAAAATGTTTAAGAAATTTACTTTTGATTTTCTTTATAAAAAATTATTTATTTATGTATACATATTTGGTATACATCTATGTAGGTATAAGTCTACATATGTATACATATACTTTGTCAGAACACAATATAGATGCACTTTAGAGATACATTAATTTGTAATTGAACTTCTGACTCTTAGCCTTTGGTTTTAAAGATAAATACACTTTTAACGTGCTCTTGAGACTGATGTGCTTGCCCTTTGTCTTTGTCTGGAGCCACCATCCCCAGAGATAGGGCCGGTTCCAGGTCTTCATTTGAATCCCAGCATGTGTGGCCTTTGCCTCCCCAGAGAGGCATTCCCTCCCCCATGGTGCCTCCTTCCTTCCACTCAGGACTCGCAGTATCTGAAATCTTTAGTAGGCATGAAATAAATATTTGTTGAACCCGATATGGAAGATACTTGCAAATCTCTCTACATACTCTTTATGCTACTTATATATATGGCAAACTTCTTATCTATATAATCCCTGACTCCTCAAATTTGATAGGTTATCTTAAAATCATTCCCTTTTAGAAACTCCATTTAAAATATATGTTTGCAAAACTTGTCCACCTCAGTGACTTTTTCCATTAAACCCTAACAGTTATAAAACTATATATTGCCTCAAACTCCAAGGTTAACTCCATCCTTTTGAATTTCTTCATTTTATGCTTATTGTCAGCAGGTAATTGTATAAAAAAAATCACTAATACCAGTTATGGTTTCTTTACATAATAGTTCAAATGAATGCATGTCAATCTAAATTTATAAATATTTGTATTACTTTATTGAGTCCCTTTGAAAAGTAGTGATTTGTAACATTATAAATGCACAAAAATGATTTCATTAGACCTACTGGTCATCAGTTCATATGGGAAAGCACATATGTGAAAATCTGTTTATTTGTAAATAAGATGCATGAGCCAGATCAGAGAGTCAGTTCAGTTTGGGCAAAACATAATGTAAGCTCTCCATAGTGAGAAGCTAATAGAAATATAAAAGCCAGGATTTGAACTATATTGGTTAACAAAAAATGAAGCTAATATAATATATGTGATTTAGAGATGACCACGCATCTGGTCATTTGAAAGCCTGTCTTCAAATGGGAGATTAGTAAGTATAGGGTCATGACAGATGTTAACATGTGCCCTCTCCTCCCTGGGACCTTCCTGCCTGTGTGTTAAAGAATGACATCACAAGTTACCACCTACACCAAACTTAGTTTTCTGGAAAAGGAACTGAAATACGTGATCTAAAAGTAAAATATAGTCTTGCCTGGGTTTTCATTTGCATTTGGCTTTTAAACATGGCAAAAACCAATAATGGGTTTTCACTTTGAGCTATTTCTAAATGTTATATTGGAAATTAGCTGCAAATGTTACATTCTCTGGAACAAGTTAAATTGGAAATGCTGTCCGTGGTAAATGAAATATACCCCCAAGCATTCTTAACTATGAATGAGAATCCTGGAAGAAAAATGTACTTCTCATGTAACTTTTAAAGATTTACTGCACTATATGAGAAATTTCACATGGGGAAATCCAAATAATAACTGCTGTCTTTCCTTAGAGATCTATTAAAAAGGGCAAGAGGTATAAAAATGGATGTATGTGCTATTAACCATCAGCCTAGTACTTGCTGCAGAGAATAATTTTGATTCTTTACTGTATGTCCTTAGCATAAGTGATGATTTTACATGCTTTATTTCTCTAATACATTCAGAGAGAATCAATAAATTATATTTATTATTCAGATGCAAGAGACGTTTTGCAGTCTATCCAGTGGTAAATTTCTAATATATCCATCTTTCCTTAAAATGTTACTTTACTTCTAATTCTTTTCTCTCTTTTAAGGAGATTAACTCTTAGCTTTAACTTGATGCACTTTATGTACTTTAACTTAAAGTTGTAAGTCATCTTGTTTTATATTTTTGTACTTTCTGGAATGAGATGTTTTGTTTAATTATTCAAACAAAGGTAATGGTACTGACCTCTGTGCAACTGTAGCCCGATGAGTGAGCAAATATGAATACAGAAAAAAAGGAGCCATTGTAATAATTTATTTTCTTACAAAATATTTTTACTATCCCAAATCAAAGAATGATTTAACTTGCATGATATTGAACAAATCTTTAAAAAAATTTTTTTTTATTTTTTTATTACATTTATTTATTTTTGAGAGACAGAGTGAGACAAAGTGAGAATGGGCAAGGGGCAGAGAGAGAGGGAGACACAGAACCCGAAGCAGGCTCCAGGCTCTGAGCTGTCAGAGATGGTACAGAACCCGATGCGGAGCTCGAACCCACAAACTGTGAGATCATGACCTGAGCCGAAGTCGGACACCTAACTGACTGCGCCACACAGACGCCCCTAAAGAAATGTGATGTTATATTTGAGAGAGAGAAAGAAAGACAGAGCGCAAGCAGGGGAGGGGCAGAGAGATGGAGACAGAATCTGAAGCGGGCTCCAGACTCTGAGCTGTCAGCACAGGGCCCAACGCAGGGCTACAACTCAAAAGCAGTGAGATCATGACCTGAGCCGAAGTCGGATGCCTAACCAACTAGCCACCCAGGTGCCCCAGTATTGAACAAATTGTTTTAAATGGGAAAAACATTGGCTTCTTAAGGATAAAAGTTATATTTCTATTATCTAACACAGCGTCTGGCACCTTGAAAGTGCATTGAAGGAAGGAAGGAAGGAAGGAAGGAAGGAAGGAAGGAAGGGGAGGATGGAAGAAGGACAGAGGAGCTCTGTTTAAAGAGATACCTTGCTGCATAATAATAATAATGTGGCTGAAGATTAGTTTTACTCAAGACAACCAAAAGATAAGAAAATAGTTCAAATATCCCTCAAAGCGGTAAGCAGTGGTACTACCTACCAGCTGAAGTTCAAAACAGAATATAAAGGTCACTTTAGCTAGTTATTTGAATACCTTGATAAAATTAAAAACAAAGAGGTATCAGAAACCAGGTAAGAAATTTTGTTTTTAGTCCTGAAAATAATATGGTTCTTCGGTGCTTCTGCTTCCAGCAGCGGAGCCTCCAGAAGGGATGAGGAAGTGAGCTCAGGTTCTGAGAGACGGAGTGAAAGGGGTGAAGGGTTGATGGGTACATGAACACCAGTTAGGAAACTTGGGGCTCCTACAAGGTACATCGGACCGTAAATCTGAGGAGGCCTCAAGCCAAGTTTAGAATACTATAAATACCATGAACTTGACCATCTTTCTAAGTCTGAAATGCTCCAGTGTATATTGTTTCACGTTTACTTGGAACTTGTCACAACCAAGATATGGCACAGGCTGACCAACTCTAAACGGACTCAGGTCCAGTTAGTAGCTGTGTGACCCTGGGCAAGTTACCTAACGTCTCTCTGCTCTTACTTCATTCCCTGAAAACAGCAGATAATACCTACCTCATCAGGCTATTGGAAAGGTTAAGTGAATTAATATTTGTAAAGTACTTAGAACAGTGCCTTGATTAAAGGTTTGTTTTAGATAAACTTCAAAGAGAAGAAATTGTTGAGAAAAACAGGGAAATTTATGGCATATCTTTGAATTTGATACCTCCTCATGAAAAGATTTCTTTACTGCTAGAAACAGAACACTGGGTTGGCAAAGCTGTTGGTCTGGCTTATTCTTTCATTCATCAGAGATTTACTGAGCATCTACTGTTTGCCAGGAATTACTCTAGGTACTAAGGATATAATGATCCAAATAAATTTTAGATATCGTCACCGTCTTCAGGGAATTTATGATCTAGAGGGGGAGTGAGCTAAATAAATAATAATTCTGTAGAGTAAACCCTGTGATAAACACCATATGGGGTGCCGTAGGATCTCAAAGCTAGCACATCAACCCCCTGGCCAGATGGATGCTGGTAGGAAAAGGGGGCAGAACATGGGATAGCTCCTAGAAGAAGTGGTGACTGGGTTAAGACTTGAAGGATGAGTAGAAGTGAGACAGGTAAGAGGACCTACATAGAATATTCCAGAGCACAGGGAGTTCAGGATTACTAAAGTTAGATGGTAAGGGTGAGATGAAGCTAAAGAAGGAGGCAGGGATCAGATCATGAAGGAAAACCAGTGCCATGCAGTTTGAACCTTAAAGGCAATTGGGATCCAATATGAAGTCACCCATACATCTTTTGCCTTTTATTTCTTTAGAATTTATGTGGGAATCAATCAATAAATAAACTTACTGTAGGTGACCTGTAGAAGAATACTGCTGAAAAGGGTATCAGAGACTAATAATCAAGTGGAATCACTGCAATGATTTCTTGGGTATGCCATCAAAAGCAACAGACCTCAAAAGCAAAGTAGATAAATTAGACTTCATCAAAATTAAAACCTTTTGTGCATCAGAGGACACTGTAACAGAGTGATAGGCAACCCACAGAATGGGAGAAAATGTTTGCAAATCATATATTGATAAAAGATTAATATATTCCAAAATATGGAAAGAGTTCCTATAACTCAAGAACAATAACAATAAAAACCAAACCAATTCCAAAATGGACAAAGGGCCTGAATGGATATTTCTCCAAAGAAAATACACAAATGGTCAAAAGCATAAGAAAAGATACTCAACATTAGTAATCATTAGGGAAATGATATTAAACTACAATGAGATATCACCTCATACCCATTAGGATGGCTATTATTCAAAACCAAAAACAAACAAAAAAAATGGAAATTATAAGTTTCAAATATTGGCAAGGATGTGGAGGAATTGGAAGTCTTTTGCATTATTAGTGGGAATATAAAATGGTGTAGTCACTGTGGAGAATACTTTGAGTTCCTCAAAAAGCGAAACAGAGAATTACCATATGATCCAGCAATTTCACTCCTAGGTGTATATCCAAAAGAATTGAAAACAAGAACTTGAAAAGATACTTGTACATGAATGTTAATAGCAGTGTTATTCGCAATAAGAAACAGGTGGACACAGCCCAAATGTCCATCAACAGATGAACAGATAAACAAAATGCAGTATACACGTACAAGGAAGTATTATTCAACTGCAAGAAGGAATGAAATTAGGACAATATGGTTTTTGTGGGGTTTTTTTTAACGTTTATTTATTTTTGAGACGCAGAGAGACAGAGCATGAATGGGGGAGGGTCAGAGAGAAGGAGACACAGAATCTGAAACAGGCTCCAGGCTCCGAGCTGTCAGCACAGAGCCTGATGCGGGGCTCAAACTCACGGACTGCGAGATCATGACCTGAGCCGAAGTTGGCCGCTTAACCGACTGAGCCACCCAGGCGCCCCAGGACAGTATGTTAAAACACAGGTGAACCATGAAGACATTATGCTAAGTGACATAAGCCAGACATAAAGGGACAAATATTGTTTGATTCCACTTATCTGAGGTACACAGAGTAGGCAAATTCATAAAGACAGAAAGTAGAATAGAGGTCACTAAGGGCTGAGGGAAGAGTAGAATGGGAAGGTAGTGTTTAATACGTTACAGACTTTCAGTTTTACAAGACGAAAAGAGTTATGGACAGTGATGGTCGTGTTAGTTGTTCCACATTATAAATGTATTTAAGACCACTAAACTGTATACTTAAAAATGAGTAAGGTGGTAAATTTCATGTTATGTGTATTTTACGACAATATCAAAAAACCTTTAATGGGATGGCTAATGCCTGCAATTTATAAAACGTTTTCCCAAAGACAGAACTTTTCTAAATACAATAACCTCTTTGAATTTTTATATCACTCACTATCCACTCGCTACCTTTGGTACTTTTGGAGTGTGTAAATTTGAGCCATTTAGAGATGTTTTGAGTGAATAACTTCACGCTCTAGCTTCCAAACTTCAAAGGAACATCTACAACCCAACTCTTAATTTGTGGTGAGGAAGAAGCCCCTTATGCCACTCTCCCCAGCCGTAGAGTCAAAGAAGCTTTAGGTGAGTGGTGGCGGAAGGCAGTCGGGGAAAGACCAAAAAGTTTTGAAAGCTCTGGTCTGGAACATCATGACGGTCTTATTGTTGTTCTCGCGCTTAAGAAAGGCACAATATCCTCAGAGAGCAATTACCTAGAGTATGAGATCAATCTTGCTGGCTTCTTAATTGTTTATTGTTCTTTGAACATCTCTAATTGTTAACATCTGTCTGATGTTGACGTGAAATGTCCAGAAGGTTAGAGCGAAGCTTTCCCAGCTTTTCAGGGTAGCCTTCCCAGGAATTTGAATCAAAGGAAATCAATTCCTTGCTCAACTCATGGTTCAAAATTATATTGGCCTTTTGGGTACAGGGAATTGAGGATCCTGGGTGGTGACAATGAATCAATGTGTCTTTGTAACTAACACTGAACCTATTTTTGAGAGCTCCCTCAGCACACCATTGGCATAGACTGTCAAAATACCCTTAGTCCCTGGCTGGTTACTCCACAGGGGAACTGAATGCCTCATTTTTGTAAAGACTAGTAGGGCACCATTACGTGCAGATATCCTTGAGGCTCTGTGGAGCATAGAGCTCAGAATTTGTGCAGCTATAAACTGGGTTTGAGTCCCTGCTCCACTAGTTTCTATCTGTGCAAACTTGAGCAGGTAGCTAAATGCCTTTGAGCTTTGATCTCTATATACTGTATATATTACAGGGATGATAATATCAGCTAATCAAATGGAAAAATGGATGTAAAGTTGCACTAAAATTGTAACGCGCTTTCTAAATAAGAGTTGTTTCTATTAGCAGTTTTGTAAGAGGCACTAATGTCAACCCCAAACAATGAATTACTTTTATTTCTCTTTCAACAACCAAAACTGTATAGGAGTAAACTAGTATTTTTTAATCTCATTCTTTTCTCCCCCCCTCCACGTAGATTTCTCTCCAGATGTTTGCTTTTTCATTGGAGGATAAAATCAGACAGACAGTTTGTAGTCACCTGCTTTTTGTAACCATTTTGAGAGGGTTGTGGCTTCATAATTATCCTCAAATCTTTTTTGTTTTAATCTTCTTTTGGTTTTCTTGGACAAAGCAGGTAAAAATGAAAAAGTTTAATGTTTTGGCCATTTTATAGTCTTTATTGATTTCGCTGTCAGTGTTCATTTATTGCTCTTCTATTAGTCGATACGTGGCAAACGTTAGAAGCTTGCTCCCTCTTCTTTTTGAAGTGGGTGTTGAGTACAAATACTGTGAACTGCTATTTTTGTCAAAGATGCCACCAGGAAGAAAGCAAAGGACCCTTGGTGTGTACTCTTGATTCAGGGAGATCAAGGAAAACCACCCATAATGGCTCTCTACCTACATCTGCTTGCTCCTACTCTGCGTTGGCCCATTAGATCCCGTGATCCGGTGTGTAGTCCTCAGTGTGTCCTTTCTTTTTCTCATTTCATTTGTTTTGTAATTTAAATTGTAGTTAAAATACCATGCAATATTGGTTTCAGGAGTAGAATTCAGTGGTTCATCACTTACATACAAAACCCAGTGCTCATCACAAATGCCCTCCACCCATCCCCCATCTCACCCATCCCCCCACCCATGTCTGTCCATTAACCCTCAATTTGTTCTCTTGTGGTTTGTTTCCCTCTCATTTTCCCCCCTTCCCATATGTCCATCTGTTTTCTTTCTTAAACTCCACATATGAGTGAAATCATATGGTATTTGTCTTTCTCTGACTTATTTTGCTTAGCATAATACATTCTAGTTCCATCACGTCATTGCAAATGCAAGGTTTCATTCTTTTTAATGGCTGGATAATATATATATATACATATGATTGAATATATCACATCTTCTCTCAATGTGTCATTTTAAAATTGTGAATTGTGAACATTATAAGTCCATTTAAACATACGTTATGTAAGTAAGCTTTTGGTTGCTTTTTAAAAGAGAAATATGACTCTTACATATTAGTATTGCTTGTCCTATGGCTTCTGAACTGTTTCTGTATTCACAGTATTTCCTTTCATTTTAAGTGTGCATTTTAGTTTATGTTACTGTCTTCTATCTTGATATGGAAACCTTGGGTTCTTTCTGTATGTTAATTATCCAGGCAAGGCCTCAAATAACTGCAATAACAGACTTGGAGGAAATGCCCCTTATCCTTATATCTGAGTATTTTAAATATCACTTGGTCATACCTGCCTGAACATTGTTTTTCAGAGTAATAGAGTAATAGGAGTTTTAACTTCATAGTATTAGAACCCTGTAATAAAAATAAAATAAGTAGATTTTTAACTTACCTTACCAAAATGATTATGTGGTAGCTACTGAACATCACATTTTTGTCTTCTACTCCAGATGATGGTGGTGCTTGTCTTTTTTCAGCTGGTCTCCATCCAATAAGTTTTAGTCCCTAATTGTTTTACAAGTATGACATTTAATCAATGCTAATTCTCAAGAAACTTAATTCGCTAATGCATTAGTGGATCTTTAGAAGTGTTTCATTATGCACATGCATTCATGAAATGTCTTTAATGCTTATCTTCTGGAATTTATTAGATTCTTCCTTGGCAAAGAAAGCTGCCAGAGAAAAATTTAAGTGTATTCAATAATATAGACACAATATGTTCTAGAAAACCAGAAATTGTAACATTTTAATCAATTATAGTTTTGTGGTTTTTGTTTTTTTTTTTTTTTTTTTTTTGAGGAGGTAAATAGGTAGATTCTGGTTTAACCAGATGACTTGAAATACAAAACATAAAAAAGGTGTGTAATGAAAAACTTCACTCTCTTCCATGCCCTCCAACCAACCAGGTCCCACCACTACATTACGCAAAATGAAAATCAGGCTTTGTGGCTTCTTAGAATTCCTCCAGATGTTCTTTATGCAAATACAAGCAAATATAAATTCATATTCATAACTTTCCTTTTAAAACAAAATATAGCATTCTGTGCACACTGTTCTGTATGCTGCTTTTTTCACTGAGAAAAGATATCTTGGAGATCTTTCCGTATTGGCACCATGCGTGGTTTATCATTCTTTATTTATGGCTGCATGACAGTTTTTTGTATGGCTGCACCCTGCTTTATTTAACCATTCCCTCATCTGTAAATATGTAAGTCGTTTCCAGTCTTTATTTATGAACATTTTAATTGTTTCCAATATTTTGCTATTATGAAATTACTATAATGAATATCCCTCTACATATATTATTTTATCCATGTGTAAGCGTATCTGTAAGATAAATCACATTAATGGAAATCTGGGTCAGAGGGTATATGCATTTATAATGTGGATATATATTGTCAAATTGACCTCTTCAAAGGTTATACCGATTCATATTTCCACCTACAGTGTGTGACAGTTTCTGTTTCCCCACAGCCTCACCAATATGTATGTTATCCAACTTGGAGGATTTTGCTAATCTGGGAAGTGAAAAATATGGTATTGCATATGGCTTTAATTTGCATTTCTTATGAGTAAGTTTGAACATCTTTTTTGTACTTTTACTATATCCTTTTCTGTGAATTTCTGTTAATATCACAGGCCCATTTTTCTACTGGCTTTTGGTTATAGGGGGTTAAAATCAAATGTATGTAAATATCCCAGATTTGGGCAAATCTTAGACACTGATCTCTAACCAAAACCAATCTATCTGTGGCCTGTCACACTTGGAATATGCCCGCTCTGAGTAGAAAAGTGGGATAGCCAAGTCATCCCTGGAACTTCCATTTCCTTTGGGAAATGATTCTAATTAATATTGACAGAAATAAAAAGAGACTGTGATGAAGCATTCATATTGCTCAATTAATTCATGTGATGATTCAAGTACCCTGATGTCATTAGCTTTGATTAAACATCATTCTTGTAAAAACAGCTAAGAACTAAAGCTTATTAGATGGCTAATGTCATTTAAAAAAGATGAATAGAATCACCAATGTAACAATTTACAAGCAGTTTTTTCTCTCTGGCTAGGTGAAGGAAAGAGCCAGATCTGAGATGGGGTCTCCTTGAATAATTAAGCAGACTTATCTCTCAGTTCCACTGTAGAGCTGGTTTCTGAAGTTGAAAGGCACGTCAGACTATACATCCCTACCCTGCCCCCCCACACACACCCTCCTACCTATTGCTTATCAAATTGTTCCCTAACTCTTGAGGAGACAACTCTGGTTTCATTTCTCCTCTGACTTACTCTTCAGCACCCAGTAGACCTTTCAAAACACCCATACAGCCACTCACTTTCCCCCCTGAGAATCAGAGAGTGAGTGGGTTGAGAGAGATGCAGACAGTCACATATGGTACTTTTACTTGTTTGCTGGGTTGGTTTTCAAGTTCTGAGATACAAACTTTCCATCCTTCCTTCACTTCTTGTACACCTGATTTTAGCCGCCTTTTGAGGATAATGTCTCCCCCGACCCCGCCATCTTGTTACTCGTTTCCTGGATTGTTTTTCAAGTTCTGAGACACAAACTTTCCATCCTTCCTTCACTTTTTGTACGCCTGATTTTAGCCGCCTTTTGAGGATAATGTCTCCCCCAACCCCCGCCGTCCTCTCCCCACACCTCTTGCTTACGGTTGAAGTGAAGGGTAGAAAAAAAAGAAAATCAGATATACAAGGCCTGTCATAGGTACGAAGAAGGCCACTCGGCTCAGGTCTCACATTTATAAAGAACCTCAAACTTAGATTTTTGCCATTATTTGCATATACGTGTCCCAGAGATTCATGGGCAACATTGCAAGGAGTAGGTGTTCCTCGTACAGTTTTACAATGTATGTCCCTGCAGTAGATCACAGAGCTCTAAATGCGTGAAGGATAAACATATTTCATAAATCCTATAACTATATGGCACTCTTTGGAGTTTAATATGTCAATTTGTTCAATATAAATATTTAAAATATTCCATAATTTGGGTAACCTTATTTCATAATTTTATTACTGGAAAAAAAAAAACCAATTATCTCAAAAATTTAAAGTAGTATAGGCCTCTCTCAACTTCTGTGAAATCCCCAGGCACTCAAAAGGGCTGAATTATATACATCATTGTGTCTCGTAACTAAAGCCATCCAGATAATGAGATGCAGCTATAAGGATTTTTGGAAGTGATGTTTATGGACATTTATGGAGAGAAACTAAGTGTCTTCTGGCCGTATTTCTAGAAATGTGTCATTCAGTGGTCCCTGAAAAAGGTGTCCTAAATTCTAATGCAAGCATACTTTTAATTAAAAGGTTACCATTTATTATGAACTCTAGTATATTTACTTAAGATCAATCAAATTTATGATTCAAAGTCATACTTTTTCTGGTGCATAGTGGGTGTGCATTTTGATGCTGAACTTGGGTTTCTTTGTGTTTTCAGTGAGTTCTATACAATTGCTCATGTGTAATATGTAAGGAACAGCCCGCTGTATTTGATGCTCCAGTGGTGACCTGGCCAGGCCCGACTCACCCTCTCTCTTAGTTTGTGAACTGTTAGTGGCTCACCGCCCCTCTCTGATCCTCAGAACATTGTAAAACAAGGAGGTGCCCTTTAATTTCTAAGGTCCTTCCCAGTTCTTGAACCCTATGGCTAGGAGCATGGTTTCATTATTTTTAATTTTTATAAAGGATTTTAGTTGCTATGTGTGACTTTATTATATGGTGTGTCTATACATCAGTACATATATATGTTGGTCAGGAATGTATTCAAAATATTCATTCAACAAATACCTACTGTGTGCTAAGACATATAGACAGTATATACAAGGCTCCTGCTCACACATGGTTGATAGTCTGGTGGAGGACACAGACACTAGACGAGTAAATAACTAGCCATTGCTAATAGTTTTAGGTGTTGGAAAGGAAATAAAAATAAGTTAGTGGATAGACCATGGCTTGGGAAGAGAGGGCCAAATTGGGAAAGGATGCCCAAGGATGAGGAGATGGCATTTTAGCAAGATCAGAATAATAAGGCTGGTTGTACAAAGGCCTGGGCAAATAATGTTCCAGGTAGAAGGAACAGCAAGAGTGAAAGCTCTAAGGTGAGAATGACCTTACCGTGGTCAAGGAGCCAGAGTGAGGCCGTTGTGGCCGGCGTGCAGTGAATGGAGAGGATAAAGATATAGGACGGGGTAAGAGAGATGAGCAGGGCTAGGTGATACCTGGTACCGTGGCTGGGTATCTGCATATCACCCTAGGGATAATGGAAAGTCTCTGAAGAACTTTAAGCCAAAGAGTATTGTGATTTTTTCAATTATTTTATGAGATAATTCTGCAAGCCACGTGGGCAATAAGTGGGCAAATTTTGGAGTCTGTTTCAATAGTGCAGAGAGATGATAGTGACTTAGTTGCTGAGTAGGTGGTGGTAAGTGAATGAATTGGATGAATATTCCAAGGAAGAGCTGGCAGAATGTGCTTATGGATTCAAGGTAGAATGTAAGGGCAAGACAGAATCCAGGATAACTAAGAGTGTTTGGCTGTAGTAACTGCTGGAATGGGGGTGTCATGGAGTGCTGGTGGGGGGGAAATCAATCACTCCATTTTGGACATGTTAAGATTGAAATGCCTTTTCAATATTCAAGCAGAGATGATAGATAGACAGTTGTATATCCTGAGTCCAGAGTTCAGGGAGAGGCCATGGCTGCAAATATAAATATAAGAGTCATTAGCATTTAAAGGCACGGAACAGTTTGAGATGGTAGGGGATAGCAAAGAACAGGCATATCCATATTTACAGGCTGAAAGAGGGAGGGGAGGAGGGAGAGGAGGCATCAACTAGAGGAGGCTGAAAAAAAGTGTGGTTGGTGAGGTTAGTGGGGACCTAGGACCATCTGGTATACCTAAACCCAAGCAGACAGAGATTGACTCCTATGATGCTGCTCAAATGTCAAGAATGAAGAAATCAAAGAATAGTTTTAAAATAGCATTGATGATGAGAGAACCTTCTGATCAAAAGTCAGTGCTACCTATACTGCATTTTAAGTGTGTACTATTTTTATAGTTTTAAACTCCAGAATACAGAAGCATTTTTTTTTTTAATGCTTGCACAGAATAAACTTCAACCCAATGAAAAGTAATTGCCCCCTAATAGTGATTCAGGAAAAGAGAACAAATCAGTGTGCCCTGGGCAGCCTTCCAACGGATCTCTCTTCCTACGACCTAGGAGATGATTTATAACACCCAAGAGTACTTGCCTTTCGCCATATTTCACTTTTTAAAATAAAATTTTATAGAAAGAAATTAAAAAGTTCTTTTTTTCAGAGTTGTTGCCAAACTGGATAATGATACCACCCTGTCCTTTGTCATCATTTATCATGTAAAGCACGGATACTAGTGCATCCTCATTATTTGAAGAGCTGTGGCGGCCTTGTTATTTGGTTGTTTCTCTTTTATTTAATTAAAATTCTGAACTGAATTGTAACATAAAAAGCATCCCATGTGTAGACACAGTGTACATCCTAGCGTTGGGCTGTAAACGAAACAGTGTCACTGAAGATACTTAAAGGAACAAAGACAAACAAGATTTGTGCAATTAGTGAAAATTATACATAAAGGATCAGATGAGCAAGCCGTCTTTCTCAGTGTAACTTAAACCTTTACGAGGAGCAGTAGTTCTGGGGCCACCAGGGCACTATAAAAGAAGTAATTTAATAAATGATATTCTAGTACCATCAAAGAATTGGCATTCGCCCACCTGATGTGTCTGGGGTTGGGGACTGAGTTGTGCCTCTGGGAGGATTTACCATATTATTTTTTAAAGATATGTTTTATATTTAATAGGTTTCATGTGTATTTTTAGGATTATTTAACTGTGTTTTTAAGGAGCCATTTTTAGCCTTCTCAAACTCATCTCTAAGTAACTCAATTATGTGTGAACAGCAATGTCTTTGTTCTCAGTTGTCAGGGTTCTGACAATCCCTCAAAATAAAATAAAAACATATGAAAAAGAAAAAGTCTAGGCCCTTAAAAATCCCCCTTTGCATGATTTTTATTTCTACTAAATATGATCAGTTAACATTTGTCAAACGTGCAAGACCTCCTTGAATCCTTACCAGGCCCATGTTGCACAAAGCAGCTCGTATTATTGGGCCTGGGCTATATACTGAGGTCTTCGCATGCATTCTCCCAGTTAATTCTCACAAGTTTGATATTCTCACAAAATAGATATTGTTATCCCTATTTGAGAGATGAGAAAATTAAGGCTTAAAGGATTTATGTTATGCGCCCAAAGTAAATGGAGACACCAAGTTTCAAACATTTTATGAACATAAAGCCTGTGTGCCTTGCACATTACTATGTTCACTTTATTTTTTTTTTAGTTTTTTTTTTATTTTTCAACGTTTATTTATTTTTGGGACAGAGAGAGACAGAGCATGAATGGGGGAGGGGCAGAGAGAGAGGGAGACACAGAATCGGAAACAGGCTCCAGGCTCTGAGCCATCAGCCCAGAGCCTGACGCGGGGCTCGAACTCACGGACCGCGAGATCGTGACCTGGCTGAAGTCGGACGCTTAACCGACTGCGCCACCCAGGCGCCCCTTTAGTTTTTTTTTTAAATGTTTATTTACTTTTGAGAGAGAGCGAGTGAGACAGAGTGTGAGCAGGGGAGGGGCAGAGGGAAAGGGAGACACGGAATCCGAAGCAGGCTCCAGGCTCCGAGCTGTCAGCACAGAGCCCCACATGGGGCTCGAACCCACAAACCACGAGATCATGACCTGAGCTGAAGTCGGCCGCTTAACCAACTGTGTCACCCAGGCACCTCACTATGTTCATATTCTACAAAAGAACCCCCATTTCTATGTTTGAATTGCTTGCAGTCATATTAGCTGAGAAACATTAGGCATTAGGTGAATATAATATAAAAATAGTGTGCACATGCACTCTGTTGCTGTAAGCCTTAGGAAGAAAATTTCTGTAATAAAAAAAAATTTTTTTAAATGAACAGAGAACGCTAGTAAATGTATTTCCAAAGAAGACATGCAGATGGCCAACAGACAAATGAAAATATGCTCAACATCAATAATCATCAGGAAGATGCAAATTAAAACCACAATGAAATATCACCTCACACCTGTCATCAGCTGTTATGAAAAAGCCATAAAATAAGGGTGGGTGAAGATGTAGAGAAAAGAGAACTCTCCTACGTTGTTGGTAGAAATGTAGGTTGGTGTAGCCACTCTGGAAAACAGCATGGAGGTTCCTCAAAAAATTAAAACTAGATCTACCCCGTGACCCAGCAATTCTACCTCTGAGTATTTATCCAAAGAAAACAAAAACACCCATCCAAAGAGATATATGCACCCCTATGTTTACTGCAGCATTATTTACCACAGCCAAATATGGAAGCGATTGTCCATCCATAGATGAATGAGTAAACAAGAGGTAGTTCATAATACGAGGGAATGTTACTAAGCCATAAAAAAGATGGCAATCTTACTGCTTGTAACAATGCGGATGGGCCTAGAGGGTATTGTGCTAATTAAATGAGACAGAGAAAGACAAATACGGTATGATTTCACTTACATGTGGAATCTAAAAAACAAAATAAATGAGCAAACAAAACAGAAACAGGCTCATAGACACAGGAAACAAAGTGTGGGTTACCAGAGTGGGGGTTGCAATAGGTCATGGGGATGTAATGTACAGCATGGGGAATGTTGTCAATAATATTGTAATAACTTTGTGTGATGGAGAACTAGACTTGTGGGGATCATTTTGTAATGTATAAAAAATATCAAGTGACTTTGAGGTACACCTGCAACAAATAGGATATTCTAGGTCAATTGTACGTCAATTAAAAAAAAAAAAGGAGGGGCGCCTGGGTGGGTCAGTCAGTTAAGTGTCCAACTTTGGTTCAGGATGTGATCTTGCAGCTCGTGAGTTTGAGCCCCTCATTGGGCCCTGTGTTGTCAGTGCAGAGCCTACTTCAGATCCTCGGTTTCCCTCTCTCTCTCTGCCCCTCCCCTGCTTGCACTTTGTCTCTCTCTCTCTCTCTCTCAAAGATAAACGTTAAAAATAAATAAATAAATAAATAAATAAATAAATAAATAAATAAATAAA